>NW_028120637.1:0-168000 GCF_965178545.1 Coloeus monedula | reverse complement strand
CTTTCCCATGCTGCTCTGTTTAACCAGCAGCGCTGCCCCGACGCTCCCGAGGTGCAGCTCTTTTAGTGATGCGGGGCAGCGGCCACACCTGCTGCACTACCTTTATTGTACCTCGTTTACCATGCTCAGCATTTCATTCCCTTTACACCTCTCACGCTTTCCGGACCCCTTTTTAACCAGCAGAGCTGCCCCGACGCTCCCGCGGTGCAGCTCTTTTAGTGATGCGGGGCAGCGGCCACACCTGCTGCAGTATCTTTATTGTACCTCTTTTACCATGCTCAGCATTTTATTCCCTTTACACCTCTCACGCTTTCCGGACCCCTTTTTAACCAGCAGCACTGCCCCGACGCTCCCGCGGTGCAGCTCTTTTAGTCACACGGGGCAGCGGCCACACCTGCTGCACTACCTTTATTGTACCTCGTTTACCATGCTCAGCATTTCATTCCCTTTACACCTCTCACGCTTTCCGGACCCCTTTTTAGCCAGCAGCGCTGCCCCGACGGTCCCGCGGTGCAGCTCTTTTAGTGATGCGGGGCAGCGGCCACACCTGCTGCAGTACCTTTATTGTACCTCGTTTACCATGCTCAGCATTTCATTCCCTTTACACCTCTCAGCCTTTCCCGTGCCGCTCTTTTTCAACAGCAGCGCTGCCCCGACGGTCCCGCGGTGCAGCTCTTTTAGTCACACGGGGCAGCGGCCACACCTGCTGCAGTACCTTTATTGTACCTCGTTTACCATGCTCTGCATTTCATTCCCTTTACACCTCTCACGCTTTCCGGACCCCTTTTTAACCAGCAGCGCTGCCCCGACCGTCCCGCGGTGCAGCTCTTTTAGTGATGCGGGGCAGCGGCCACTCCTGCTGCAGTACCTTTTCAATATTTCTTAGACCATTTTCAATATTTTATTGCGCTCACACTTCCCAGCCTTTCCCATGCTGCTCTGTTTAACCAGCAGCGCTGCCCCGATGCTCCCGCGGTGCAGCTCTTTTAGTGATGCGGGGCAGCGGCCACACCTGCTGCAGTACCTTTATTGTACCTCGTTTACCATGCTCAGCATTTCATTCCCTTTACACCTCTCACGCTTTCCGGACCCCTTTTTAACCAGCAGCGCTGCCCCGACGCTCCCGCGGTGCAGCTCTTTTAGTGACACGGGGCAGCGGCCACTCCTGCTGCTGTACCTTTACAATATTTCTTAGACCATTGTCAATACTTTATTGCGCTGACGTTTCCCAGCCTTTCCCGTGCTGCTCTGTTTAACCAGCAGCGCTGCCCCGACGCTCCCGCGGTGCAGCTCCCTTAGTGACACGGGGCAGGGGCCGAGAGCCCTCTAGGTGCGGCTCCTCTATAGCACTTTACCGTTTTCTATTTTATTTCATTGGCACCTCGCGCGTTGCGCCGGGCGCCTCATTCGGGGACATGCGCCGGCTCCCACAGCGCCCCGCCCGCCGCCGCTCCCCGGGGGCCTCCCCGCTGCTCTCGGGAGATCGCACACCGCACGCGGCCCAAGCCCCGTCTCGCCGACGGCACTCACCACCCGCCGCCCGCCGCCGCGTTCTCCCGCTCCCTACCGGCACGAAGCGGCGCTGCCGATGACGGAGCCGATGCGCGGCTGCCACGCCGCTCTCTCCGCGCCTCAGGGCCGGCGCCTTCGGCCGCTCAGGGCGGCGTCCCCGCATCCGGGCCAGCCCGCGGAGCTCCTGCCGCCGCCGCCGCCGCCCCCCGACTGAGGGGCCGCGACGCCGGCGCCCCCTTTTATACTCCGCACCCCCTTTTCCCGCCACTGCCGCGGTGGGCTCCCCCCGCCTCAAAATCGCCCAGAAGCGCCCGAGGCGGGAACGGCGCAGCCCCACCGGCGCCTCGGAGAAGCTCTTCTAGTGACAAGGAGCAGCGGCCACCCCTCCTGCAGTACCTTTATTGTACCTCGTTTACCATGCTCAGCATTTCATTCCCTTTACACCTCCCAGCCTTTCCCGTGCCGCTCTTTTTAACCAGCAGCGCTGCCCCGACGCTCCCGCGGTGCAGCTCTTTTAGTGATGCGGGGCAGCGGCCACACCTGCTGCACTACCTTTATTGTACCTCGTTTACCATGCTCAGCATTTCATTCCCTTTACACCTCTCACGCTTTCCGGACCCCTTTTTAACCAGCAGCGCTGCCCCGACGGTCCCGCGGTGCAGCTCTTTTAGTGATGCGGGGCAGCGGCCACACCTGCTGCAGTACCTTTATTGTACCTCGTTTACCATGCTCAGCATTTCATTCCCTTTACACCTCTCAGCCTTTCCCGTGCCGCTCTTTTTCAACAGCAGCGCTGCCCCGACGCTCCCGCGGTGCAGCTCTTTTAGTCACACGGGGCAGCGGCCACACCTGCTGCTGTACCTTTATTGTACCTCGTTTACCATGCTCAGCATTTCATTCCCTTTACACCTCTCACGCTTTCCGGACCCCTTTTTAACCAGCAGCACTGCCCCGACGCTCCCGCGGTGCAGCTCTTTTAGTGACACGGGGCAGCGGCCACTCCTGCTGCTGTACCTTTATTGTACCTCTTTTACCATGCTCAGCATTTCATTCCCTTTACACCTCTCAGCCTTTCCCGTGCTGCTCTTTTTAACCAGCAGCGCTGCCCCGACGCTCCCGCGGTGCAGCTCTTTTAGTGATGCGGAGCAGCGGCCACTCCTGCTGCTGTACCTTTATTGTACCTCGTTTACCATGCTCAGCATTTCATTCCCTTTACACCTCTCAGCCTTTCCCATGCTGCTCTGTTTAACCAGCAGCGCTGCCCCGACGCTCCCGCGGTGCAGCTCTTTTAGTGATGCGGGGCAGCGGCCACTCCTGCTGCAGTATCTTTATTGAACCTCTTTTACCATGCTCAGCATTTTATTCCCTTTACACCTTTCACGCATTCCGGACCCCTTTTTAACCTGCAGCGCTGCCCCGACCGTCCCGCGGTGCAGCTCTTTTAGTGACGCGGGGCAGCGGCCACACCTGCTGCAGTACCTTTATTGTACCTCGTTTACCATGCTCAGCATTTCATTCCCTTTACACCTCTCACGCTTTCCGGACCCCTTTTTAACCAGCAGCACTGCCCCGACGCTCCCGCGGTGCAGCTCTTTTAGTGACACGGGGCAGCTACACCTGCTGCAGTACCTTTATTGTACCTCGTTTACCATGCTCAGCATTTTATTCCCTTTACACCTCTCAGCCTTTCCCGTGCCGCTCTTTTTAACCAGCAGCGCTGCCCCGACGCTCCCGCGGTGCAGCTCTTTTAGTGACGCGGGGCAGCGGCCACTCCTGCTGCAGTATCTTTATTGTACCTCTTTTACCATGCTCAGCATTTCATTCCCTTTACACCTCTCAGCCTTTCCCGTGCCGCTCTTTTTAACCAGCAGCGCTGCCCCGACGGTCCCGCGGTGCAGCTCTTTTAGTGATGCGGGGCAGCGGCCACACCTGCTGCAGTACCTTTATTGTACCTCGTTTACCATGCTCAGCATTTTATTCCCTTTACACCTCTCACGCTTTCCGGACCCCTTTTTAACCAGCAGCGCTGCCCCGACCGTCCCGCGGTGCAGCTCTTTTAGTGATGCGGGGCAGCGGCCACTCCTGCTGCTGTACCTTTACAATATTTCTTAGACCATTGTCAATATTTTATTCCGCTCACACTTCCCAGCCTTTCCGTGCTGCTCTTTTTAACCAGCAGCGCTGCCCCGATGCTCCCGAGGTGCAGCTCTTTTAGTGATGCGGGGCAGCGGCCACTCCTGCTGCAGTAACCTTTATTGTACCTCGTTTACCATGCTCAGCATTTTATTCCCTTTACACCTCTCAGCCTTTCCCGTGCCGCTCTTTTTAACCAGCAGCGCTGCCCCGACGCTCCCGAGGTGCAGCTCTTTTAGTGACACGGGGCAGCGGCCACACCTGCTGCAGTACCTTTATTGTACCTCGTTTACCATGCTCAGCATTTCATTCCCTTTACACCTCTCAGCCTTTCCCGTGCCGCTCTTTTTAACCAGCAGCGCTACGCCGACGCTCCCGCGGTGCAGCTCTTTTAGTGATGCGGGGCAGCGGCCACTCCTGCTGCTGTACCTTTTCAATATTTCTTAGACCATTGTCAATATTTTATTGCGCTCACACTTCCCAGCCTTTCCCATGCTGCTCTGTTTAACCAGCAGCGCTGCCCCGACGCTCCCGAGGTGCAGCTCTTTTAGTGATGCGGGGCAGCGGCCACACCTGCTGCACTACCTTTATTGTACCTCGTTTACCATGCTCAGCATTTCATTCCCTTTACACCTCTCACGCTTTCCGGACCCCTTTTTAACCAGCAGCACTGCCCCGACGCTCCCGCGGTGCAGCTCTTTTAGTGACACGGGGCAGCTACACCTGCTGCTGTACCTTTATTGTACCTCGTTTACCATGCTCAGCATTTTATTCCCTTTACACCTCTCAGCCTTTCCCGTGCCGCTCTTTTTAACCAGCAGCGCTGCCCCGACGGTCCCGCGGTGCAGCGCTTTTAGTGATGCGGGGCAGCGGCCACTCCTGCAGCAGTATCTTTATTGTACCTCTTTTACCATGCTCAGCATTTCATTCCCTTTACACCTCTCACGCTTTCCGGACCCCATTTTTAACCAGCAGCGCTTCCCCGACGGTCCCGCGGTGCAGCTCTTTTAGTGATGCGGGGCAGCGGCCACTCCTGCTGCAGTACCTTTACAATATTTCTTAGACCATTGTCAATATTTTATTCCGCTCACACTTCCCAGCCTTTCCCGTGCTGCTCTTTTTAACCAGCAGCGCTGCCCCGACGCTCCCGCGGTGCAGCTCTTTTAGTGATGCGGGGCAGCGGCCACTCCTGCTGCTGTACCTTTATTGTACCTCGTTTACCATGCTCAGCATTTTATTCCCTTTACACCTCTCACGCTTTCCGGACCCCTTTTTAACCAGCAGCGCTGCCCCGACCGTCCCGCGGTGCAGCTCTTTTAGTGATGCGGGGCAGCGGCCACTCCTGCTGCAGTATCTTTATTGTACCTCGTTTACCATGCTCAGCATTTCATTCCCTTTACACCTCTCACGCTTTCCGGACCCCTTTTTAACCAGCAGCACTGCCCCGACGCTCCCGCGGTGCAGCTCTTTTAGTGACACGGGGCAGCTACACCTGCTGCTGTACCTTTATTGTACCTCGTTTACCATGCTCAGCATTTTATTCCCTTTACACCTCTCACGCTTTCCGGACCCCTTTTTAACCAGCAGCGCTGCCCCGACGGTCCCGCGGTGCAGCTCTTTTAGTGACGCGGGGCAGCGGCCACTCCTGCTGCAGTATCTTTATTGTACCTCTTTTACCATGCTCAGCATTTCATTCCCTTTACACCTCTCAGCCTTTCCCGTGCCGCTCTTTTTAACCAGCAGCGCTGCGCCGACGGTCCCGCGGTGCAGCTCTTTTAGTCACACGGGGCAGCGGCCACACCTGCTGCTGTACCTTTATTGTACCTCGTTTACCATGCTCAGCATTTCATTCCCTTTACACCTCTCACGCTTTCCGGACCCCTTTTTAACCAGCAGCACTGCCCCGACGGTCCCGCGGTGCAGCTCTTTTAGTGATGCGGGGCAGCGGCCACTCCTGCTGCAGTATCTTTATTGAACCTCTTTTACCATGCTCAGCATTTTATTCCCTTTACACCTTTCACGCATTCCGGACCCCTTTTTAACCTGCAGCGCTGCCCCGACCGTCCCGCGGTGCAGCTCTTTTAGTGACGCGGGGCAGCGGCCACACCTGCTGCAGTACCTTTATTGTACCTCGTTTACCATGCTCAGCATTTTATTCCCTTTACACCTCTCAGCCTTTCCCGTGCCGCTCTTTTTAACCAGCAGCGCTGCCCCGACGCTCCCGCGGTGCAGCTCTTTTAGTGACGCGGGGCAGCGGCCACACCTGCTGCTGTACCTTTATTGTACCTCGTTTACCATGCTCAGCATTTCATTCCCTTTACACCTCTCACGCTTTCCGGACCTCTTTTTAACCAGCAGCGCTGCCCCGACCGTCCCGCGGTGCAGCTCTTTTAGTGATGCGGGGCAGCGGCCACTCCTGCTGCTGTACCTTTATTGTACCTCGTTTACCATGCTCAGCATTTCATTCCCTTTACACCTCTCACGCTTTCCGGACCCCTTTTTAACCAGCAGCGCTGCCCCGACGGTCCCGCGGTGCAGCTCTTTTAGTGATGCGGGGCAGCGGCCACTCCTGCTGCAGTACCTTTTCAATATTTCTTAGACCATTTTCAATATTTTATTGCGCTCACACTTCCCAGCCTTTCCCATGCTGCTCTTTTTAACCAGCAGCGCTGCCCCGACGCTCCCGCGGTGCAGCTCTTTTAGTGACGCGGAGCAGCGGCCACTCCTGCTGCTGTACCTTTATTGTACCTCGTTTACCATGCTCAGCATTTTATTCCCTTTACACCTCTCACGCTTTCCGGACCCCTTTTTAACCAGCAGCGCTGCCCCGACCGTCCCGCGGTGCAGCTCTTTTAGTGATGCGGGGCAGCGGCCACTCCTGCTGCTGTACCTTTACAATATTTCTTAGACCATTGTCAATATTTTATTCCGCTCACACTTCCCAGCCTTTCCGTGCTGCTCTTTTTAACCAGCAGCGCTGCCCCGACGCTCCCGAGGTGCAGCTCTTTTAGTGATGCGGGGCAGCGGCCACTCCTGCTGCAGTAACCTTTATTGTACCTCGTTTACCATGCTCAGCATTTTATTCCCTTTACACCTCTCAGCCTTTCCCGTGCCGCTCTTTTTAACCAGCAGCGCTGCCCCGACGCTCCCGCGGTGCAGCTCTTTTAGTGACACGGGGCAGCGGCCACACCTGCTGCAGTACCTTTATTGTACCTCGTTTACCATGCTCAGCATTTCATTCCCTTTACACCTCTCAGCCTTTCCCGTGCCGCTCTTTTTAACCAGCAGCGCTACGCCGACGCTCCCGCGGTGCAGCTCTTTTAGTGATGCGGGGCAGCGGCCACTCCTGCTGCTGTACCTTTTCAATATTTCTTAGACCATTGTCAATATTTTATTGCGCTCACACTTCCCAGCCTTTCCCATGCTGCTCTGTTTAACCAGCAGCGCTGCCCCGACGCTCCCGAGGTGCAGCTCTTTTAGTGATGCGGGGCAGCGGCCACACCTGCTGCACTACCTTTATTGTACCTCGTTTACCATGCTCAGCATTTCATTCCCTTTACACCTCTCACGCTTTCCGGACCCCTTTTTAACCAGCAGAGCTGCCCCGACGCTCCCGCGGTGCAGCTCTTTTAGTGATGCGGGGCAGCGGCCACACCTGCTGCACTACCTTTATTGTACCTCGTTTACCATGCTCAGCATTTCATTCCCTTTACACCTCTCACGCTTTCCGGACCCCTTTTTAACCAGCAGCACTGCCCCGACGCTCCCGCGGTGCAGCTCTTTTAGTGACACGGGGCAGCTACACCTGCTGCTGTACCTTTATTGTACCTCGTTTACCATGCTCAGCATTTTATTCCCTTTACACCTCTCAGCCTTTCCCGTGCCGCTCTTTTTAACCAGCAGCGCTGCCCCGACGGTCCCGCGGTGCAGCTCTTTTAGTGATGCGGGGCAGCGGCCACACCTGCTGCAGTACCTTTATTGTACCTCGTTTACCATGCTCAGCATTTTATTCCCTTTACACCTCTCACGCTTTCCGGACCCCTTTTTAACCAGCAGCGCTGCCCCGACCGTCCCGCGGTGCAGCTCTTTTAGTGACACGGGGCAGCGGCCACACCTGCTGCTGTACCTTTATTGTACCTCGTTTACCATGCTCAGCATTTCATTCCCTTTACACCTCTCAGCCTTTCCCGTGCCGCTCTTTTTAACCAGCAGCGCTGCCCCGACGCTCCCGCGGTGCAGCGCTTTTAGTGATGCGGGGCAGCGGCCACTCCTGCAGCAGTATCTTTATTGTACCTCTTTTACCATGCTCAGCATTTCATTCCCTTTACACCTCTCACGCTTTCCGGACCCCATTTTTAACCAGCAGCGCTTCCCCGACGGTCCCGCGGTGCAGCTCTTTTAGTGATGCGGGGCAGCGGCCACTCCTGCTGCAGTACCTTTTCAATATTTCTTAGACCATTGTCAATATTTTATTCCGCTCACACTTCCCAGCCTTTCCCGTGCTGCTCTTTTTAACCAGCAGCGCTGCCCCGACGCTCCCGCGGTGCAGCTCTTTTAGTGATGCGGGGCAGCGGCCACTCCTGCTGCTGTACCTTTATTGTACCTCGTTTACCATGCTCAGCATTTTATTCCCTTTACACCTCTCACGCTTTCCGGACCCCTTTTTAACCAGCAGCGCTGCCCCGACCGTCCCGCGGTGCAGCTCTTTTAGTGATGCGGGGCAGCGGCCACTCCTGCTGCAGTATCTTTATTGTAGTTCTTTTACCATGCTCAGCATTTCATTCCCTTTACACCTCTCACGCTTTCCGGACCCCTTTTTTAACCAGCAGCGCTGCCCCGACGCTCCCGCGGTGCAGCTCTTTTAGTCACACGGGGCAGCGGCCACACCTGCTGCAGTACCTTTATTGTACCTCGTTTACCATGCTCAGCATTTCATTCCCTTTACACCTCTCACGCTTTCCGGACCCCTTTTTAACCAGCAGCACTGCCCCGACGCTCCCGCGGTGCAGCTCTTTTAGTGACACGGGGCAGCTACACCTGCTGCTGTACCTTTATTGTACCTCGTTTACCATGCTCAGCATTTTATTCCCTTTACACCTCTCACGCTTTCCGGACCCCTTTTTAACCAGCAGAGCTGCCCCGACGGTCCCGCGGTGCAGCTCTTTTAGTGACGCGGGGCAGCGGCCACTCCTGCTGCAGTACCTTTATTGTACCTCTTTTACCATGCTCAGCATTTCATTCCCTTTACACCTCTCAGCCTTTCCCGTGCCGCTCTTTTTAACCAGCAGCGCTGCGCCGACGGTCCCGCGGTGCAGCTCTTTTAGTCACACGGGGCAGCGGCCACACCTGCTGCTGTACCTTTATTGTACCTCGTTTACCATGCTCAGCATTTCATTCCCTTTACACCTCTCACGCTTTCCGGACCCCTTTTTAACCAGCAGCACTGCCCCGACGGTCCCGCGGTGCAGCTCTTTTAGTGATGCGGGGCAGCGGCCACTCCTGCTGCAGTACCTTTATTGAACCTCTTTTACCATGCTCAGCATTTTATTCCCTTTACACCTTTCACGCATTCCGGACCCCTTTTTAACCTGCAGCGCTGCCCCGACCGTCCCGCGGTGCAGCTCTTTTAGTGACGCGGGGCAGCGGCCACACCTGCTGCAGTACCTTTATTGTACCTCGTTTACCATGCTCAGCATTTTATTCCCTTTACACCTCTCAGCCTTTCCCGTGCCGCTCTTTTTAACCAGCAGCGCTGCCCCGACGCTCCCGCGGTGCAGCTCTTTTAGTGACGCGGGGCAGCGGCCACACCTGCTGCTGTACCTTTATTGTACCTCGTTTACCATGCTCAGCATTTCATTCCCTTTACACCTCTCACGCTTTCCGGACCCCTTTTTAACCAGCAGCACTGCCCCGACGCTCCCGCGGTGCAGCTCTTTTAGTGACGCGGGGCAGCGGCCACTCCTGCTGCAGTATCTTTATTGTACCTCTTTTACCATGCTCAGCATTTCATTCCCTTTACACCTCTCAGCCTTTCCCGTGCCGCTCTTTTTAACCAGCAGCGCTGCGCCGACGGTCCCGCGGTGCAGCTCTTTTAGTCACACGGGGCAGCGGCCACACCTGCTGCTGTACCTTTATTGTACCTCGTTTACCATGCTCAGCATTTCATTCCCTTTACACCTCTCACGCTTTCCGGACCCCTTTTTAACCAGCAGCACTGCCCCGACGGTCCCGCGGTGCAGCTCTTTTAGTGATGCGGGGCAGCGGCCACTCCTGCTGCAGTATCTTTATTGAACCTCTTTTACCATGCTCAGCATTTTATTCCCTTTACACCTTTCACGCATTCCGGACCCCTTTTTAACCTGCAGCGCTGCCCCGACCGTCCCGCGGTGCAGCTCTTTTAGTGACGCGGGGCAGCGGCCACACCTGCTGCAGTACCTTTATTGTACCTCGTTTACCATGCTCAGCATTTTATTCCCTTTACACCTCTCAGCCTTTCCCGTGCCGCTCTTTTTAACCAGCAGCGCTGCCCCGACGCTCCCGCGGTGCAGCTCTTTTAGTGACGCGGGGCAGCGGCCACACCTGCTGCTGTACCTTTATTGTACCTCGTTTACCATGCTCAGCATTTCATTCCCTTTACACCTCTCACGCTTTCCGGACCCCTTTTTAACCAGCAGCACTGCCCCGACGCTCCCGCGGTGCAGCTCTTTTAGTGACACGGGGCAGCTACACCTGCTGCTGTACCTTTATTGTACCTCGTTTACCATGCTCAGCATTTTATTCCCTTTACACCTCTCAGCCTTTCCCGTGCCGCTCTTTTTAACCAGCAGCGCTGCCCCGACGCTCCCGCGGTGCAGCTCTTTTAGTGACACGGGGCAGCGGCCACACCTGCTGCTGTACCTTTATTGTACCTCGTTTACCATGCTCAGCATTTTATTCCCTTTACACCTCTCACGCTTTCCGGACCTCTTTTTAACCAGCAGCGCTGCCCCGACCGTCCCGCGGTGCAGCTCTTTTAGTGATGCGGGGCAGCGGCCACTCCTGCTGCTGTACCTTTATTGTACCTCGTTTACCATGCTCAGCATTTCATTCCCTTTACACCTCTCACGCTTTCCGGACCCCTTTTTAACCAGCAGCGCTGCCCCGACGGTCCCGCGGTGCAGCTCTTTTAGTGATGCGGGGCAGCGGCCACTCCTGCTGCAGTACCTTTTCAATATTTCTTAGACCATTTTCAATATTTTATTGCGCTCACACTTCCCAGCCTTTCCGTGCTGCTCTTTTTAACCAGCAGCGCTGCCCCGACGCTCCCGAGGTGCAGCTCTTTTAGTGATGCGGGGCAGCGGCCACTCCTGCTGCAGTAAACTTTATTGTACCTCGTTTACCATGCTCAGCATTTTATTCCCTTTACACCTCTCAGCCTTTCCCGTGCCGCTCTTTTTAACCAGCAGCGCTGCCCCGACGCTCCCGCGGTGCAGCTCTTTTAGTGACACGGGGCAGCGGCCACACCTGCTGCAGTACCTTTATTGTACCTCGTTTACCATGCTCAGCATTTCATTCCCTTTACACCTCTCAGCCTTTCCCGTGCCGCTCTTTTTAACCAGCAGCGCTACGCCGACGCTCCCGCGGTGCAGCTCTTTTAGTGATGCGGGGCAGCGGCCACTCCTGCTGCTGTACCTTTTCAATATTTCTTAGACCATTGTCAATATTTTATTGCGCTCACACTTCCCAGCCTTTCCCATGCTGCTCTGTTTAACCAGCAGCGCTGCCCCGACGCTCCCGAGGTGCAGCTCTTTTAGTGATGCGGGGCAGCGGCCACACCTGCTGCACTACCTTTATTGTACCTCGTTTACCATGCTCAGCATTTCATTCCCTTTACACCTCTCACGCTTTCCGGACCCCTTTTTAACCAGCAGAGCTGCCCCGACGCTCCCGCGGTGCAGCTCTTTTAGTGATGCGGGGCAGCGGCCACACCTGCTGCAGTATCTTTATTGTACCTCTTTTACCATGCTCAGCATTTTATTCCCTTTACACCTCTCACGCTTTCCGGACCCCTTTTTAACCAGCAGCACTGCCCCGACGCTCCCGCGGTGCAGCTCTTTTAGTCACACGGGGCAGCGGCCACACCTGCTGCACTACCTTTATTGTACCTCGTTTACCATGCTCAGCATTTCATTCCCTTTACACCTCTCACGCTTTCCGGACCCCTTTTTAACCAGCAGCGCTGCCCCGACGGTCCCGCGGTGCAGCTCTTTTAGTGATGCGGGGCAGCGGCCACACCTGCTGCAGTACCTTTATTGTACCTCGTTTACCATGCTCAGCATTTCATTCCCTTTACACCTCTCAGCCTTTCCCGTGCCGCTCTTTTTCAACAGCAGCGCTGCCCCGACGGTCCCGCGGTGCAGCTCTTTTAGTCACACGGGGCAGCGGCCACACCTGCTGCAGTACCTTTATTGTACCTCGTTTACCATGCTCTGCATTTCATTCCCTTTACACCTCTCACGCTTTCCGGACCCCTTTTTAACCAGCAGCGCTGCCCCGACGCTCCCGAGGTGCAGCTCTTTTAGTGATGCGGGGCAGCGGCCACTCCTGCTGCAGTACCTTTATTGTACCTCGTTTACCATGCTCAGCATTTCATTCCCTTTACACCTCTCAGCCTTTCCCGTGCCGCTCTTTTTAACCAGCAGCGCTGCCCCGACGGTCCCGCGGTGCAGCTCTTTTAGTGATGCGGGGCAGCGGCCACACCTGCTGCTGTACCTTTATTGTACCTCGTTTACCATGCTCAGCATTTCATTCCCTTTACACCTCTCACGCTTTCCGGACCCCTTTTTAACCAGCAGCACTGCCCCGACGGTCCCGCGGTGCAGCTCTTTTAGTGATGCGGGGCAGCGGCCACTCCTGCTGCTGTACCTTTATTGTACCTCTTTTACCATGCTCAGCATTTCATTCCCTTTACACCTCTCAGCCTTTCCCGTGCTGCTCTTTTTAACCAGCAGCGCTGCCCCGACGCTCCCGCGGTGCAGCTCTTTTAGTGATGCGGAGCAGCGGCCACTCCTGCTGCTGTACCTTTATTGTACCTCGTTTACCATGCTCAGCATTTCATTCCCTTTACACCTCTCAGCCTTTCCCATGCTGCTCTGTTTAACCAGCAGCGCTGCCCCGACGCTCCCGCGGTGCAGCTCTTTTAGTGACGCGGGGCAGCGGCCACACCTGCTGCAGTACCTTTATTGTACCTCGTTTACCATGCTCAGCATTTTATTCCCTTTACACCTCTCAGCCTTTCCCGTGCCGCTCTTTTTAACCAGCAGCGCTGCCCCGACGCTCCCGCGGTGCAGCTCTTTTAGTGACGCGGGGCAGCGGCCACACCTGCTGCTGTACCTTTATTGTACCTCGTTTACCATGCTCAGCATTTCATTCCCTTTACACCTCTCACGCTTTCCGGACCCCTTTTTTACCAGCAGCACTGCCCCGACGCTCCCGCGGTGCAGCTCTTTTAGTGACACGGGGCAGCTACACCTGCTGCTGTACCTTTATTGTACCTCGTTTACCATGCTCAGCATTTTATTCCCTTTACACCTCTCAGCCTTTCCCGTGCCGCTCTTTTTAACCAGCAGCGCTGCCCCGACGGTCCCGCGGTGCAGCTCTTTTAGTGATGCGGGGCAGCGGCCACACCTGCTGCAGTACCTTTATTGTACCTCGTTTACCATGCTCAGCATTTTATTCCCTTTACACCTCTCACGCTTTCCGGACCCCTTTTTAACCAGCAGCGCTGCCCCGACCGTCCCGCGGTGCAGCTCTTTTAGTGACACGGGGCAGCGGCCACACCTGCTGCTGTACCTTTATTGTACCTCGTTTACCATGCTCAGCATTTCATTCCCTTTACACCTCTCAGCCTTTCCCGTGCCGCTCTTTTTAACCAGCAGCGCTGCCCCGACGCTCCCGCGGTGCAGCGCTTTTAGTGATGCGGGGCAGCGGCCACTCCTGCAGCAGTATCTTTATTGTACCTCTTTTACCATGCTCAGCATTTCATTCCCTTTACACCTCTCACGCTTTCCGGACCCCATTTTTAACCAGCAGCGCTTCCCCGACGGTCCCGCGGTGCAGCTCTTTTAGTGATGCGGGGCAGCGGCCACTCCTGCAGCAGTATCTTTATTGTACCTCGTTTACCATGCTCAGCATTTCATTCCCTTTACACCTCTCAGCCTTTCCCGTGCCGCTCTTTTTAACCAGCAGCGCTGCCCCGACGCTCCCGCGGTGCAGCTCTTTTAGTCACACGGGGCAGCGGCCACACCTGCTGCAGTACCTTTACAGTATTTCTTAGACCATTGTCAATATTTTATTGCGCTCACACTTCCCAGCCTTTCCCATACTGCTCTGTTTAACCAGCAGCGCTGCCCCGACGCTCCCGCGGTGCAGCTCTTTTAGTGATGCGGGGCAGCGGCCACTCCTGCTGCTGTACCTTTATTGTACCTCGTTTACCATGCTCAGCATTTTATTCCCTTTACACCTCTCACGCTTTCCGGACCCCTTTTTAACCAGCAGCGCTGCCCCGACCGTCCCGCGGTGCAGCTCTTTTAGTGATGCGGGGCAGCGGCCACTCCTGCTGCTGTACCTTTATTGTACCTCTTTTACCATGCTCAGCATTTCATTCCCTTTACACCTCTCACGCTTTCCGGACCCCTTTTTAGCCAGCAGCGCTGCCCCGACGGTCCCGCGGTGCAGCTCTTTTAGTGATGCGGAGCAGCGGCCACACCTGCTGCAGTACCTTTATTGTACCTCGTTTACCATGCTCAGCATTTTATTCCCTTTACACCTCTCACGCTTTCCCGTGCCGCTCTTTTTAACCAGCAGCGCTGCCCCGACGCTCCCGCGGTGCAGCTCTTTTAGTGACATGGGGCAGCGGCCACACCTGGTGCAGTACCTTTACAGTATTTCTTAGACCATTGTCAATATTTTATTGCGCTCACACTTCCAGGCCTTTCCCATGCTGCTCTGTTTAACCAGCAGCGCTGCCCCGACGCTCCCGCGGTGCAGCTCTTTTAGTCACACGGGGCAGCGGCCACACCTGCTGCAGTACCTTTATTGTACCTCGTTTACCATGCTCAGCATTTCATTCCCTTTACACCTCTCAGCCTTTCCCGTGCCGCTCTTTTTAACCAGCAGCGCTGCGCCGACGGTCCCGCGGTGCAGCTCTTTTAGTCACACGGGGCAGCGGCCACTCCTGCTGCTGTACCTTTATTGTACCTCTTTTACCATGCTCAGCATTTCATTCCCTTTACACCTCTCAGCCTTTCCCGTGCTGCTCTTTTTAACCAGCAGCGCTGCCCCGACGGTCCCGCGGTGCAGCTCTTTTAGTGATGCGGAGCAGCGGCCACTCCTGCTGCTGTACCTTTATTGTACCTCGTTTACCATGCTCAGCATTTCATTCCCTTTACACCTCTCAGCCTTTCCCGTGCTGCTCTTTTTAACCAGCAGCGCTGCCCCGACGCTCCCGCGGTGCAGCTCTTTTAGTGATGCGGGGCAGCGGCCACTCCTGCTGCAGTATCTTTATTGAACCTCTTTTACCATGCTCAGCATTTTATTCCCTTTACACCTTTCACGCATTCCGGACCCCTTTTTAACCTGCAGCGCTGCCCCGACCGTCCCGCGGTGCAGCTCTTTTAGTGACGCGGGGCAGCGGCCACACCTGCTGCAGTACCTTTATTGTACCTCGTTTACCATGCTCAGCATTTTATTCCCTTTACACCTCTCAGCCTTTCCCGTGCCGCTCTTTTTAACCAGCAGCGCTGCCCCGACGCTCCCGCGGTGCAGCTCTTTTAGTGACGCGGGGCAGCGGCCACACCTGCTGCTGTACCTTTATTGTACCTCGTTTACCATGCTCAGCATTTCATTCCCTTTACACCTCTCACGCTTTCCGGACCCCTTTTTAACCAGCAGCACTGCCCCGACGCTCCCGCGGTGCAGCTCTTTTAGTGATGCGGGGCAGCTACACCTGCTGCTGTACCTTTATTGTACCTCGTTTACCATGCTCAGCATTTTATTCCCTTTACACCTCTCAGCCTTTCCCGTGCCGCTCTTTTTAACCAGCAGCGCTGCCCCGACGCTCCCGCGGTGCAGCTCTTTTAGTGACACGGGGCAGCGGCCACACCTGCTGCTGTACCTTTATTGTACCTCGTTTACCATGCTCAGCATTTTATTCCCTTTACACCTCTCACGCTTTCCGGACCCCTTTTTAACCAGCAGCGCTGCCCCGACGGTCCCGCGGTGCAGCTCTTTTAGTGACGCGGGGCAGCGGCCACTCCTGCTGCAGTATCTTTATTGTACCTCTTTTACCATGCTCAGCATTTCATTCCCTTTACACCTCTCAGCCTTTCCCGTGCCGCTCTTTTTAACCAGCAGCGCTGCCCCGACGCTCCCGCGGTGCAGCTCTTTTAGTGATGCGGGGCAGCGGCCACACCTGCTGCTGTACCTTTATTGTACCTCGTTTACCATGCTCAGCATTTCATTCCCTTTACACCTCTCAGCCTTTCCCGTGCCGCTCTTTTTAACCAGCAGCGCTGCCCCGACGCTCCCGCGGTGCAGCTCTTTTAGTCACACGGGGCAGCGGCCACACCTGCTGCAGTACCTTTACAGTATTTCTTAGACCATTGTCAATATTTTATTGCGCTCACACTTCCCAGCCTTTCCCGTGCCGCTCTTTTTAACCAGCAGCGCTGCCCCGACGGTCCCGCGGTGCAGCTCTTTTAGTGATGCGGGGCAGCGGCCACACCTGCTGCAGTACCTTTATTGTACCTCGTTTACCATGCTCAGCATTTTATTCCCTTTACACCTCTCACGCTTTCCGGACCCCTTTTTAACCAGCAGCGCTGCCCCGACCGTCCCGCGGTGCAGCTCTTTTAGTGATGCGGGGCAGCGGCCACACCTGCTGCTGTACCTTTATTGTACCTCGTTTACCATGCTCAGCATTTCATTCCCTTTACACCTCTCACGCTTTCCGGACCCCTTTTTAACCAGCAGCACTGCCCCGACGCTCCCGCGGTGCAGCTCTTTTAGTCACACGGGGCAGCGGCCACACCTGCTGCAGTACCTTTATTGTACCTCGTTTACCATGCTCAGCATTTCATTCCCTTTACACCTCTCACGCTTTCCGGACCCCTTTTTAACCAGCAGCGCTGCCCCGACCGTCCCGCGGTGCAGCTCTTTTAGTGATGCGGGGCAGCGGCCACTCCTGCTGCAGTACCTTTTCAATATTTCTTAGACCATTTTCAATATTTTATTGCGCTCACACTTCCCAGCCTTTCCCATGCTGCTCTGTTTAACCAGCAGCGCTGCCCCGATGCTCCCGCGGTGCAGCTCTTTTAGTGATGCGGGGCAGCGGCCACACCTGCTGCAGTACCTTTATTGTACCTCGTTTACCATGCTCAGCATTTCATTCCCTTTACACCTCTCACGCTTTCCGGACCCCTTTTTAACCAGCAGCGCTGCCCCGACGCTCCCGCGGTGCAGCTCTTTTAGTGATGCGGGGCAGCGGCCACTCCTGCTGCTGTACCTTTACAATATTTCTTAGACCATTGTCAATACTTTATTGCGCTGACGTTTCCCAGCCTTTCCCGTGCTGCTCTGTTTAACCAGCAGCGCTGCCCCGACGCTCCCGCGGTGCAGCTCCCTTAGTGACACGGGGCAGGGGCCGAGAGCCCTCTAGGTGCGGCTCCTCTATAGCACTTTACCGTTTTCTATTTTATTTCATTGGCACCTCGCGCGTTGCGCCGGGCGCCTCATTCGGGGACATGCGCCGGCTCCCACAGCGCCCCGCCCGCCGCCGCTCCCCGGGGGCCTCCCCGCTGCTCTCGGGAGATCGCACACCGCACGCGGCCCAAGCCCCGTCTCGCCGACGGCACTCACCACCCGCCGCCCGCCGCCGCGTTCTCCCGCTCCCTACCGGCACGAAGCGGCGCTGCCGATGACGGAGCCGATGCGCGGCTGCCACGCCGCTCTCTCCGCGCCTCAGGGCCGGCGCCTTCGGCCGCACAGGGCGGCGTCCCCGCATCCGGGCCAGCCCGCGGAGCTCCTGCCGCCGCCGCCGCCGCCCCCCGACTGAGGGGCCGCGACGCCGGCGCCCCCTTTTATACTCCGCACCCCCTTTTCCCGCCACTGCCGCGGTGGGCTCCCCCCGCCTCAAAATCGCCCAGAAGCGCCCGAGGCGGGAACGGCGCAGCCCCACCGGCGCCTCGGAGAAGCTCTTCTAGTGACAAGGAGCAGCGGCCACCCCTCCTGCAGTACCTTTATTGTACCTCGTTTACCATGCTCAGCATTTCATTCCCTTTACAACTCTCAGCCTTTCCCGTGCCGCTCTTTTTAACCAGCAGCGCTGCCCCGACGCTCCCGCGGTGCAGCTCTTTTAGTGATGCGGGGCAGCGGCCACTCCTGCTGCTGTACCTTTATTGTACCTCGTTTACCATGCTCAGCATTTCATTCCCTTTACACCTCTCACGCTTTCCGGACCCCTTTTTAACCAGCAGCGCTGCCCCGACGGTCCCGCGGTGCAGCTCTTTTAGTGATGCGGGGCAGCGGCCACTCCTGCTGCAGTACCTTTTCAATATTTCTTAGACCATTTTCAATATTTTATTGCGCTCACACTTCCCAGCCTTTCCCATGCTGCTCTGTTTAACCAGCAGCGCTGCCCCGACGCTCCCGCGGTGCAGCTCTTTTAGTGACGCGGAGCAGCGGCCACACCTGCTGCAGTACCTTTATTGTACCTCGTTTACCATGCTCAGCATTTCATTCCCTTTACACCTCTCACGCTTTCCGGACCCCTTTTTAACCAGCAGCGCTGCCCCGACCGTCCCGCGGTGCAGCTCTTTTAGTGATGCGGGGCAGCGGCCACTCCTGCTGCAGTACCTTTTCAATATTTCTTAGACCATTTTCAATATTTTATTGCGCTCACACTTCCCAGCCTTTCCCATGCTGCTCTGTTTAACCAGCAGCGCTGCCCCGATGCTCCCGCGGTGCAGCTCTTTTAGTGATGCGGGGCAGCGGCCACACCTGCTGCAGTACCTTTATTGTACCTCGTTTACCATGCTCAGCATTTCATTCCCTTTACACCTCTCACGCTTTCCGGACCCCTTTTTAACCAGCAGCACTGCCCCGACGCTCCCGCGGTGCAGCTCTTTTAGTGACACGGGGCAGCGGCCACTCCTGCTGCTGTACCTTTATTGTACCTCGTTTACCATGCTCAGCATTTCATTCCCTTTACACCTCTCAGCCTTTCCCGTGCTGCTCTTTTTAACCAGCAGCGCTGCCCCGACGCTCCCGCGGTGCAGCTCTTTTAGTGACACGGGGCAGCGGCTACACCTGCTGCTGTACCTTTATTGTACCTCGTTTACCATGCTCAGCATTTCATTCCCTTTACACCTCTCACGCTTTCCGGACCCCTTTTTAACCAGCAGCGCTGCCCCGACGCTCCCGCGGTGCAGCTCTTTTAGTGATGCGGGGCAGCGGCCACTCCTGCTGCTGTACCTTTACAATATTTCTTAGACCATTGTCAATACTTTATTGCGCTGACGTTTCCCAGCCTTTCCCGTGCTGCTCTGTTTAACCAGCAGCGCTGCCCCGACGCTCCCGCGGTGCAGCTCCCTTAGTGACACGGGGCAGGGGCCGAGAGCCCTCTAGGTGCGGCTCCTCTATAGCACTTTACCGTTTTCTATTTTATTTCATTGGCACCTCGCGCGTTGCGCCGGGCGCCTCATTCGGGGACATGCGCCGGCTCCCACAGCGCCCCGCCCGCCGCCGCTCCCCGGGGGCCTCCCCGCTGCTCTCGGGAGATCGCACACCGCACGCGGCCCAAGCCCCGTCTCGCCGACGGCACTCACCACCCGCCGCCCGCCGCCGCGTTCTCCCGCTCCCTACCGGCACGAAGCGGCGCTGCCGATGACGGAGCCGATGCGCGGCTGCCACGCCGCTCTCTCCGCGCCTCAGGGCCGGCGCCTTCGGCCGCACAGGGCGGCGTCCCCGCATCCGGGCCAGCCCGCGGAGCTCCTGCCGCCGCCGCCGCCGCCCCCCGACTGAGGGGCCGCGACGCCGGCGCCCCCTTTTATACTCCGCACCCCCTTTTCCCGCCACTGCCGCGGTGGGCTCCCCCCGCCTCAAAATCGCCCAGAAGCGCCCGAGGCGGGAACGGCGCAGCCCCACCGGCGCCTCGGAGAAGCTCTTCTAGTGACAAGGAGCAGCGGCCACCCCTCCTGCAGTACCTTTATTGTACCTCGTTTACCATGCTCAGCATTTCATTCCCTTTACACCTCCCAGCCTTTCCCGTGCCGCTCTTTTTAACCAGCAGCGCTGCCCCGACGCTCCCGCGGTGCAGCTCTTTTAGTCACACGGGGCAGCGGCCACACCTGCTGCAGTACCTTTATTGTACCTCGTTTACCATGCTCAGCATTTTATTCCCTTTACACCTCTCACGCTTTCCGGACCCCTTTTTAACCAGCAGCGCTGCCCCGACCGTCCCGCGGTGCAGCTCTTTTAGTGATGCGGGGCAGCGGCCACTCCTGCTGCTGTACCTTTATTGTACCTCGTTTACCATGCTCAGCATTTCATTCCCTTTACACCTCTCACGCTTTCCGGACCCCTTTTTAACCAGCAGCGCTGCCCCGACGATCCCGCGGTGCAGCTCTTTTAGTGATGCGGGGCAGCGGCCACTCCTGCTGCAGTACCTTTTCAATATTTCTTAGACCATTTTCAATATTTTATTGCGCTCACACTTCCCAGCCTTTCCCATGCTGCTCTGTTTAACCAGCAGCGCTGCCCCGACGCTCCCGCGGTGCAGCTCTTTTAGTGACGCGGAGCAGCGGCCACTCCTGCTGCTGTACCTTTATTGTACCTCGTTTACCATGCTCAGCATTTTATTCCCTTTACACCTCTCACGCTTTCCGGACCCCTTTTTAACCAGCAGCGCTGCCCCGACCGTCCCGCGGTGCAGCTCTTTTAGTGATGCGGGGCAGCGGCCACTCCTGCTGCTGTACCTTTACAATATTTCTTAGACCATTGTCAATATTTTATTCCGCTCACACTTCCCAGCCTTTCCGTGCTGCTCTTTTTAACCAGCAGCGCTGCCCCGACGGTCCCGCGGTGCAGCTCTTTTAGTGATGCGGGGCAGCGGCCACTCCTGCTGCTGTACCTTTATTGTACCTCGTTTACCATGCTCAGCATTTCATTCCCTTTACACCTCTCACGCTTTCCGGACCCCTTTTTAACCAGCAGCACTGCCCCGACGGTCCCGCGGTGCAGCTCTTTTAGTGATGCGGGGCAGCGGCCACTCCTGCTGCTGTACCTTTATTGTACCTCGTTTACCATGCTCAGCATTTCATTCCCTTTACACCTCTCAGCCTTTCCCGTGCCGCTCTTTTTAACCAGCAGCGCTGCCCCGACGCTCCCGCGGTGCAGCTCTTTTAGTGATGCGGAGCAGCGGCCACTCCTGCTGCTGTACCTTTATTGTACCTCGTTTACCATGCTCAGCATTTCATTCCCTTTACACCTCTCAGCCTTTCCCATGCTGCTCTGTTTAACCAGCAGCGCTGCCCCGACGCTCCCGCGGTGCAGCTCTTTTAGTGATGCGGGGCAGCGGCCACTCCTGCTGCAGTATCTTTATTGAACCTCTTTTACCATGCTCAGCATTTTATTCCCTTTACACCTTTCACGCATTCCGGACCCCTTTTTAACCTGCAGCGCTGCCCCGACCGTCCCGCGGTGCAGCTCTTTTAGTGACGCGGGGCAGCGGCCACACCTGCTGCAGTACCTTTATTGTACCTCGTTTACCATGCTCAGCATTTTATTCCCTTTACACCTCTCAGCCTTTCCCGTGCCGCTCTTTTTAACCAGCAGCGCTGCCCCGACGCTCCCGCGGTGCAGCTCTTTTAGTGATGCGGGGCAGCGGCCACACCTGCTGCTGTACCTTTATTGTACCTCGTTTACCATGCTCAGCATTTCATTCCCTTTACACCTCTCACGCTTTCCGGACCCCTTTTTAACCAGCAGCACTGCCCCGACGCTCCCGCGGTGCAGCTCTTTTAGTGACACGGGGCAGCGGCCACACCTGCTGCTGTACCTTTATTGTACCTCGTTTACCATGCTCAGCATTTCATTCCCTTTACACCTCTCAGCCTTTCCCGTGCCGCTCTTTTTAACCAGCAGCGCTGCCCCGACGCTCCCGAGGTGCAGCTCTTTTAGTGACACGGGGCAGCGGCCACACCTGCTGCTGTACCTTTATTGTACCTCGTTTACCATGCTCAGCATTTCATTCCCTTTACACCTCTCACGCTTTCCGGACCCCTTTTTAACCAGCAGCGCTGCCCCGACCGTCCCGCGGTGCAGCTCTTTTAGTGATGCGGGGCAGCGGCCACACCTGCTGCAGTACCTTTATTGTACCTCGTTTACCATGCTCAGCATTTCATTCCCTTTACACCTCTCACGCTTTCCGGACCCCTTTTTAACCAGCAGCGCTGCCCCGACGCTCCCGCGGTGCAGCTCTTTTAGTGATGCGGGGCAGCGGCCACACCTGCTGCAGTATCTTTATTGTACCTCTTTTACCATGCTCAGCATTTCATTCCCTTTACACCTCTCACGCTTTCCGGACCCCTTTTTAGCCAGCAGCGCTGCCCCGACGGTCCCGCGGTGCAGCTCTTTTAGTGATGCGGGGCAGCGGCCACACCTGCTGCAGTATCTTTATTGTACCTCGTTTACCATGCTCAGCATTTTATTCCCTTTACACCTCTCACGCTTTCCCGTGCCGCTCTTTTTAACCAGCAGCGCTGCCCCGACGCTCCCGCGGTGCAGCTCTTTTAGTGATGCGGGGCAGCGGCCACACCTGCTGCTGTACCTTTATTGTACCTCGTTTACCATGCTCAGCATTTCATTCCCTTTACACCTCTCAGCCTTTCCCGTGCCGCTCTTTTTAACCAGCAGCGCTGCCCCGACGCTCCCGAGGTGCAGCTCTTTTAGTCACACGGGGCAGCGGCCACACCTGGTGCAGTACCTTTACAGTATTTCTTAAACCATTGTCAATATTTTATTGCGCTCACACTTCCAGGCCTTTCCAATGCTGCTCTGTTTAACCAGCAGCGCTGCCCCGACGCTCCCGCGGTGCAGCTCTTTTAGTGGTGCGGGGCAGCGGCCACACCTGCTGCTGTACCTTTATTGTACCTCGTTTACCATGCTCAGCATTTCATTCCCTTTACACCTCTCACGCTTTCCGGACCCCTTTTTAACCAGCAGCACTGCCCCGACGCTCCCGCGGTGCAGCTCTTTTAGTGACACGGGGCAGCTACACCTGCTGCAGTACCTTTATTGTACCTCGTTTACCATGCTCAGCATTTCATTCCCTTTACACCTCTCACGCTTTCCGGACCCCTTTTTAACCAGCAGCACTGCCCCGACGCTCCCGCTGTGCAGCTCTTTTAGTGACACGGGGCAGCTACACCTGCTGCTGTACCTTTATTGTACCTCGTTTACCATGCTCAGCATTTCATTCCCTTTACACCTCTCAGCCTTTCCCGTGCCGCTCTTTTTAACCAGCAGCGCTGCCCCGACGGTCCCGCGGTGCAGCTCTTTTAGTCACACGGGGCAGCGGCCACACCTGCTGCAGTACCTTTATTGTACCTCGTTTACCATGCTCAGCATTTCATTCCCTTTACACCTCTCACGCTTTCCGGACCCCTTTTTAACCAGCAGCGCTGCCCCGACCGTCCCGCGGTGCAGCTCTTTTAGTGATGCGGGGCAGCGGCCACTCCTGCTGCTGTACCTTTATTGTACCTCGTTTACCATGCTCAGCATTTCATTCCCTTTACACCTCTCACGCTTTCCGGACCCCTTTTTAACCAGCAGCGCTGCCCCGACGCTCCCGAGGTGCAGCTCTTTTAGTGATGCGGGGCAGCGGCCACACCTGGTGCAGTACCTTTACAGTATTTCTTAAACCATTGTCAATATTTTATTGCGCTCACACTTCCAGGCCTTTCCAATGCTGCTCTGTTTAACCAGCAGCGCTGCCCCGACGGTCCCGCGGTGCAGCTCTTTTAGTGGTGCGGGGCAGCGGCCACACCTGCTGCTGTACCTTTATTGTACCTCGTTTACCATGCTCAGCATTTCATTCCCTTTACACCTCTCACGCTTTCCGGACCCCTTTTTAACCAGCAGCACTGCCCCGACGCTCCCGCGGTGCAGCTCTTTTAGTGACACGGGGCAGCTACACCTGCTGCAGTACCTTTATTGTACCTCGTTTACCATGCTCAGCATTTTATTCCCTTTACACCTCTCACGCTTTCCGGACCCCTTTTTAACCAGCAGCGCTGCCCCGACGGTCCCGCGGTGCAGCTCTTTTAGTCACACGGGGCAGCGGCCACACCTGCTGCAGTACCTTTATTGTACCTCGTTTACCATGCTCAGCATTTCATTCCCTTTACACCTCTCACGCTTTCCGGACCCCTTTTTAACCAGCAGCGCTCCCCCGACCGTCCCGCGGTGCAGCTCTTTTAGTGATGCGGGGCAGCGGCCACTCCTGCTGCAGTACCTTTTCAATATTTCTTAGACCATTTTCAATATTTTATTGCGCTCACACTTCCCAGCCTTTCCCATGCTGCTCTGTTTAACCAGCAGCGCTGCCCCGATGCTCCCGCGGTGCAGCTCTTTTAGTGATGCGGGGCAGCGGCCACACCTGCTGCAGTACCTTTATTGTACCTCGTTTACCATGCTCAGCATTTCATTCCCTTTACACCTCTCACGCTTTCCGGACCCCTTTTTAACCAGCAGCGCTGCCCCGACGCTCCCGAGGTGCAGCTCTTTTAGTCACACGGGGCAGCGGCCACTCCTGCTGCTGTACCTTTACAGTATTTCTTAGACCATTTTCAATATTTTATTGCGCTCACACTTCCCAGCCTTTCCCATGCTGCTCTTTTTAACCAGCAGCGCTGCCCCGACGCTCCCGCGGTGCAGCTCTTTTAGTGACGCGGAGCAGCGGCCACTCCTGCTGCTGTACCTTTATTGTACCTCGTTTACCATGCTCAGCATTTTATTCCCTTTACACCTCTCACGCTTTCCGGACCCCTTTTTAACCAGCAGCGCTGCCCCGACCGTCCCGCGGTGCAGCTCTTTTAGTGATGCGGGGCAGCGGCCACTCCTGCTGCAGTACCTTTACAATATTTCTTAGACCATTGTCAATACTTTATTGCGCTGACGTTTCCCAGCCTTTCCCGTGCTGCTCTGTTTAACCAGCAGCGCTGCCCCGACGCTCCCGCGGTGCAGCTCCCTTAGTGACACGGGGCAGGGGCCGAGAGCCCTCTAGGTGCGGCTCCTCTATAGCACTTTACCGTTTTCTATTTTATTTCATTGGCACCTCGCGCGTTGCGCCGGGCGCCTCATTCGGGGACATGCGCCGGCTCCCACAGCGCCCCGCCCGCCGCCGCTCCCCGGGGGCCTCCCCGCTGCTCTCGGGAGATCGCACACCGCACGCGGCCCAAGCCCCGTCTCGCCGACGGCACTCACCACCCGCCGCCCGCCGCCGCGTTCTCCCGCTCCCTACCGGCACGAAGCGGCGCTGCCGATGACGGAGCCGATGCGCGGCTGCCACGCCGCTCTCTCCGCGCCTCAGGGCCGGCGCCTTCGGCCGCTCAGGGCGGCGTCCCCGCATCCGGGCCAGCCCGCGGAGCTCCTGCCGCCGCCGCCGCCGCCCCCCGACTGAGGGGCCGCGACGCCGGCGCCCCCTTTTATACTCCGCACCCCCTTTTCCCGCCACTGCCGCGGTGGGCTCCCCCCGCCTCAAAATCGCCCAGAAGCGCCCGAGGCGGGAACGGCGCAGCCCCACCGGCGCCTCGGAGAAGCTCTTCTAGTGACAAGGAGCAGCGGCCACTCCTGCTGCAGTACCTTTATTGTACCTCGTTTACCATGCTCAGCATTTCATTCCCTTTACACCTCTCACGCTTTCCGGACCCCTTTTAAGCCGGCAGCACTGCCCCGACGGTCCCGCGGTGCAGCTCTTTTAGTGATGCGGGGCAGCGGCCACTCCTGCAGCAGTATCTTTATTGTACCTCGTTTACCATGCTCAGCATTTCATTCCCTTTACACCTCTCAGCCTTTCCCGTGCCGCTCTTTTTAACCAGCAGCGCTGCCCCGACGCTCCCGCGGTGCAGCTCTTTTAGTCACACGGGGCAGCGGCCACACCTGCTGCAGTACCTTTATTGTACCTCGTTTACCATGCTCAGCATTTTATTCCCTTTACACCTCTCACGCTTTCCGGACCCCTTTTTAACCAGCAGCGCTGCCCCGACCGTCCCGCGGTGCAGCTCTTTTAGTGATGCGGGGCAGCGGCCACTCCTGCTGCAGTACCTTTTTTGTACCTCTTTTACCATGCTCAGCATTTCATTCCCTTTACACCTCTCAGCCTTTCCCGTGCCGCTCTTTTTAACCAGCAGCGCTGCCCCGACGCTCCCGCGGTGCAGCTCTTTTAGTGATGCGGGGCAGCGGCCACTCCTGCAGCAGTATCTTTATTGTACCTCTTTTACCATGCTCAGCATTTCATTCCCTTTACACCTCTCACGCTTTCCGGACCCCTTTTTAACCAGCAGCACTGCCCCGACGCTCCCGCGGTGCAGCTCTTTTAGTGACGCGGGGCAGCGGCCACACCTGCTGCAGTACCTTTATTGTACCTCGTTTACCATGCTCAGCATTTTATTCCCTTTACACCTCTCACGCTTTCCGGACCCCTTTTTAACCAGCAGCGCTGCCCCGACCGTCCCGCGGTGCAGCTCTTTTAGTGATGCGGGGCAGCGGCCACTCCTGCTGCAGTACCTTTTCAATATTTCTTAGACCATTTTCAATATTTTATTGCGCTCACACTTCCCAGCCTTTCCCATGCTGCTCTGTTTAACCAGCAGCGCTGCCCCGATGCTCCCGCGGTGCAGCTCTTTTAGTGACACGGGGCAGCTACACCTGCTGCTGTACCTTTATTGTACCTCGTTTACCATGCTCAGCATTTCATTCCCTTTACACCTCTCAGCCTTTCCCGTGCTGCTCTTTTTAACCAGCAGCGCTGCCCCGACGCTCCCGCGGTGCAGCTCTTTTAGTGACACGGGGCAGCGGCTACACCTGCTGCTGTACCTTTATTGTACCTCGTTTACCATGCTCAGCATTTCATTCCCTTTACACCTCTCACGCTTTCCGGACCCCTTTTTAACCAGCAGCGCTGCCCCGACCGTCCCGCGGTGCAGCTCTTTTAGTGATGCGGGGCAGCGGCCACACCTGCTGCAGTACCTTTATTGTACCTCGTTTACCATGCTCAGCATTTCATTCCCTTTACACCTCTCAGCCTTTCCCGTGCCGCTCTTTTTCAACAGCAGCGCTGCCCCGACGGTCCCGCGGTGCAGCTCTTTTAGTCACACGGGGCAGCGGCCACACCTGCTGCAGTACCTTTATTGTACCTCGTTTACCATGCTCTGCATTTCATTCCCTTTACACCTCTCACGCTTTCCGGACCCCTTTTTAACCAGCAGCGCTGCCCCGACGCTCCCGAGGTGCAGCTCTTTTAGTGATGCGGGGCAGCGGCCACTCCTGCTGCAGTACCTTTATTGTACCTCTTTTACCATGCTCAGCATTTCATTCCCTTTACACCTCTCACGCTTTCCGGACCCCTTTTTAGCCAGCAGCGCTGCCCCGACGGTCCCGCGGTGCAGCTCTTTTAGTGATGCGGAGCAGCGGCCACACCTGCTGCAGTACCTTTATTGTACCTCGTTTACCATGCTCAGCATTTTATTCCCTTTACACCTCTCACGCTTTCCCGTGCCGCTCTTTTTAACCAGCAGCGCTGCCCCGACGCTCCCGCGGTGCAGCTCTTTTAGTGACATGGGGCAGCGGCCACACCTGGTGCAGTACCTTTACAGTATTTCTTAGACCATTGTCAATATTTTATTGCGCTCACACTTCCAGGCCTTTCCCATGCTGCTCTGTTTAACCAGCAGCGCTGCCCCGACGCTCCCGCGGTGCAGCTCTTTTAGTCACACGGGGCAGCGGCCACACCTGCTGCAGTACCTTTATTGTACCTCGTTTACCATGCTCAGCATTTCATTCCCTTTACACCTCTCAGCCTTTCCCGTGCCGCTCTTTTTAACCAGCAGCGCTGCGCCGACGGTCCCGCGGTGCAGCTCTTTTAGTCACACGGGGCAGCGGCCACACCTGCTGCTGTACCTTTATTGTACCTCGTTTACCATGCTCAGCATTTCATTCCCTTTACACCTCTCACGCTTTCCGGACCCCTTTTTAACCAGCAGCACTGCCCCGACGCTCCCGCTGTGCAGCTCTTTTAGTGACACGGGGCAGCTACACCTGCTGCTGTACCTTTATTGTACCTCGTTTACCATGCTCAGCATTTCATTCCCTTTACACCTCTCAGCCTTTCCCGTGCCGCTCTTTTTAACCAGCAGCGCTGCCCCGACGCTCCCGCGGTGCAGCTCTTTTAGTCACACGGGGCAGCGGCCACACCTGCTGCAGTACCTTTATTGTACCTCGTTTACCATGCTCTGCATTTCATTCCCTTTACACCTCTCACGCTTTCCGGACCCCTTTTTAACCAGCAGCGCTGCCCCGACCGTCCCGCGGTGCAGCTCTTTTAGTGATGCGGGGCAGCGGCCACTCCTGCTGCTGTACCTTTATTGTACCTCGTTTACCATGCTCAGCATTTCATTCCCTTTACACCTCTCACGCTTTCCGGACCCCTTTTTAACCAGCAGCGCTGCCCCGACGATCCCGCGGTGCAGCTCTTTTAGTGATGCGGGGCAGCGGCCACTCCTGCTGCAGTACCTTTTCAATATTTCTTAGACCATTTTCAATATTTTATTGCGCTCACACTTCCCAGCCTTTCCCATGCTGCTCTGTTTAACCAGCAGCGCTGCCCCGACGCTCCCGCGGTGCAGCTCTTTTAGTGACGCGGAGCAGCGGCCACTCCTGCTGCTGTACCTTTATTGTACCTCGTTTACCATGCTCAGCATTTTATTCCCTTTACACCTCTCACGCTTTCCGGACCCCTTTTTAACCAGCAGCGCTGCCCCGACCGTCCCGCGGTGCAGCTCTTTTAGTGATGCGGGGCAGCGGCCACTCCTGCTGCTGTACCTTTACAATATTTCTTAGACCATTGTCAATATTTTATTCCGCTCACACTTCCCAGCCTTTCCGTGCTGCTCTTTTTAACCAGCAGCGCTGCCCCGACGGTCCCGCGGTGCAGCTCTTTTAGTGATGCGGGGCAGCGGCCACTCCTGCTGCTGTACCTTTATTGTACCTCGTTTACCATGCTCAGCATTTCATTCCCTTTACACCTCTCACGCTTTCCGGACCCCTTTTTAACCAGCAGCACTGCCCCGACGGTCCCGCGGTGCAGCTCTTTTAGTGATGCGGGGCAGCGGCCACTCCTGCTGCTGTACCTTTATTGTACCTCGTTTACCATGCTCAGCATTTCATTCCCTTTACACCTCTCAGCCTTTCCCGTGCCGCTCTTTTTAACCAGCAGCGCTGCCCCGACCGTCCCGCGGTGCAGCTCTTTTAGTGATGCGGGGCAGCGGCCACTCCTGCTGCAGTATCTTTATTGAACCTCTTTTACCATGCTCAGCATTTTATTCCCTTTACACCTTTCACGCATTCCGGACCCCTTTTTAACCTGCAGCGCTGCCCCGACCGTCCCGCGGTGCAGCTCTTTTAGTGACGCGGGGCAGCGGCCACACCTGCTGCAGTACCTTTATTGTACCTCGTTTACCATGCTCAGCATTTTATTCCCTTTACACCTCTCAGCCTTTCCCGTGCCGCTCTTTTTAACCAGCAGCGCTGCCCCGACGCTCCCGCGGTGCAGCTCTTTTAGTGACGCGGGGCAGCGGCCACACCTGCTGCTGTACCTTTATTGTACCTCGTTTACCATGCTCAGCATTTCATTCCCTTTACACCTCTCACGCTTTCCGGACCCCTTTTTAACCAGCAGCACTGCCACGACGCTCCCGCGGTGCAGCTCTTTTAGTGATGCGGGGCAGCTACACCTGCTGCTGTACCTTTATTGTACCTCGTTTACCATGCTCAGCATTTTATTCCCTTTACACCTCTCAGCCTTTCCCGTGCCGCTCTTTTTAACCAGCAGCGCTGCCCCGACGCTCCCGCGGTGCAGCTCTTTTAGTGACACGGGGCAGCGGCCACACCTGCTGCTGTACCTTTATTGTACCTCGTTTACCATGCTCAGCATTTTATTCCCTTTACACCTCTCACGCTTTCCGGACCCCTTTTTAACCAGCAGCGCTGCCCCGACGGTCCCGCGGTGCAGCTCTTTTAGTGACGCGGGGCAGCGGCCACTCCTGCTGCAGTATCTTTATTGTACCTCTTTTACCATGCTCAGCATTTCATTCCCTTTACACCTCTCAGCCTTTCCCGTGCCGCTCTTTTTAACCAGCAGCGCTGCCCCGACGGTCCCGCGGTGCAGCTCTTTTAGTGATGCGGGGCAGCGGCCACACCTGCTGCTGTACCTTTATTGTACCTCTTTTACCATGCTCAGCATTTCATTCCCTTTACACCTCTCAGCCTTTCCCGTGCCGCTCTTTTTAACCAGCAGCGCTGCCCCGACGCTCCCGCGGTGCAGCTCTTTTAGTCACACGGGGCAGCGGCCACACCTGCTGCAGTACCTTTACAGTATTTCTTAGACCATTGTCAATATTTTATTGCGCTCACACTTCCCAGCCTTTCCCGTGCCGCTCTTTTTAACCAGCAGCGCTGCCCCGACGCTCCCGCGGTGCAGCTCTTTTAGTGACACGGGGCAGCGCCCTCACCTGCTGCTGTACCTTTATTGTACCTCGTTTACCATGCTCAGCATTTCATTCCCTTTACACCTCTCAGCCTTTCCCGTGCCGCTCTTTTTAACCAGCAGCGCTGCCCCGACGCTCCCGAGGTGCAGCTCTTTTAGTGACACGGGGCAGCGGCCACACCTGCTGCTGTACCTTTATTGTACCTCGTTTACCATGCTCAGCATTTCATTCCCTTTACACCTCTCACGCTTTCCGGACCCCTTTTTAACCAGCAGCGCTGCCCCGACCGTCCCGCGGTGCAGCTCTTTTAGTGATGCGGGGCAGCGGCCACACCTGCTGCAGTACCTTTATTGTACCTCGTTTACCATGCTCAGCATTTCATTCCCTTTACACCTCTCACGCTTTCCGGACCCCTTTTTAACCAGCAGCGCTGCCCCGACGCTCCCGCGGTGCAGCTCTTTTAGTGATGCGGGGCAGCGGCCACACCTGCTGCAGTATCTTTATTGTACCTCTTTTACCATGCTCAGCATTTCATTCCCTTTACACCTCTCACGCTTTCCGGACCCCTTTTTAGCCAGCAGCGCTGCCCCGACGGTCCCGCGGTGCAGCTCTTTTAGTGATGCGGGGCAGCGGCCACACCTGCTGCAGTATCTTTATTGTACCTCGTTTACCATGCTCAGCATTTTATTCCCTTTACACCTCTCACGCTTTCCCGTGCCGCTCTTTTTAACCAGCAGCGCTGCCCCGACGCTCCCGCGGTGCAGCTCTTTTAGTGATGCGGGGCAGCGGCCACACCTGCTGCTGTACCTTTATTGTACCTCGTTTACCATGCTCAGCATTTCATTCCCTTTACACCTCTCAGCCTTTCCCGTGCCGCTCTTTTTAACCAGCAGCGCTGCCCCGACGCTCCCGAGGTGCAGCTCTTTTAGTCACACGGGGCAGCGGCCACACCTGGTGCAGTACCTTTACAGTATTTCTTAAACCATTGTCAATATTTTATTGCGCTCACACTTCCAGGCCTTTCCAATGCTGCTCTGTTTAACCAGCAGCGCTGCCCCGACGCTCCCGCGGTGCAGCTCTTTTAGTGGTGCGGGGCAGCGGCCACACCTGCTGCTGTACCTTTATTGTACCTCGTTTACCATGCTCAGCATTTCATTCCCTTTACACCTCTCACGCTTTCCGGACCCCTTTTTAACCAGCAGCACTGCCCCGACGCTCCCGCGGTGCAGCTCTTTTAGTGACACGGGGCAGCTACACCTGCTGCAGTACCTTTATTGTACCTCGTTTACCATGCTCAGCATTTCATTCCCTTTACACCTCTCACGCTTTCCGGACCCCTTTTTAACCAGCAGCACTGCCCCGACGCTCCCGCTGTGCAGCTCTTTTAGTGACACGGGGCAGCTACACCTGCTGCTGTACCTTTATTGTACCTCGTTTACCATGCTCAGCATTTCATTCCCTTTACACCTCTCAGCCTTTCCCGTGCCGCTCTTTTTAACCAGCAGCGCTGCCCCGACGGTCCCGCGGTGCAGCTCTTTTAGTCACACGGGGCAGCGGCCACACCTGCTGCAGTACCTTTATTGTACCTCGTTTACCATGCTCAGCATTTCATTCCCTTTACACCTCTCACGCTTTCCGGACCCCTTTTTAACCAGCAGCGCTGCCCCGACCGTCCCGCGGTGCAGCTCTTTTAGTGATGCGGGGCAGCGGCCACTCCTGCTGCTGTACCTTTATTGTACCTCGTTTACCATGCTCAGCATTTCATTCCCTTTACACCTCTCACGCTTTCCGGACCCCTTTTTAACCAGCAGCACTGCCCCGACGCTCCCGCGGTGCAGCTCTTTTAGTGATGCGGGGCAGCGGCCACACCTGGTGCAGTACCTTTACAGTATTTCTTAAACCATTGTCAATATTTTATTGCGCTCACACTTCCAGGCCTTTCCAATGCTGCTCTGTTTAACCAGCAGCGCTGCCCCGACGGTCGCGCGGTGCAGCTCTTTTAGTGGTGCGGGGCAGCGGCCACACCTGCTGCTGTACCTTTATTGTACCTCGTTTACCATGCTCAGCATTTCATTCCCTTTACACCTCTCACGCTTTCCGGACCCCTTTTTAACCAGCAGCACTGCCCCGACGCTCCCGCGGTGCAGCTCTTTTAGTGACACGGGGCAGCTACACCTGCTGCAGTACCTTTATTGTACCTCGTTTACCATGCTCAGCATTTTATTCCCTTTACACCTCTCACGCTTTCCGGACCCCTTTTTAACCAGCAGCGCTGCCCCGACGGTCCCGCGGTGCAGCTCTTTTAGTCACACGGGGCAGCGGCCACACCTGCTGCAGTACCTTTATTGTACCTCGTTTACCATGCTCAGCATTTCATTCCCTTTACACCTCTCACGCTTTCCGGACCCCTTTTTAACCAGCAGCGCTCCCCCGACCGTCCCGCGGTGCAGCTCTTTTAGTGATGCGGGGCAGCGGCCACTCCTGCTGCAGTACCTTTTCAATATTTCTTAGACCATTTTCAATATTTTATTGCGCTCACACTTCCCAGCCTTTCCCATGCTGCTCTGTTTAACCAGCAGCGCTGCCCCGATGCTCCCGCGGTGCAGCTCTTTTAGTGATGCGGGGCAGCGGCCACACCTGCTGCAGTACCTTTATTGTACCTCGTTTACCATGCTCAGCATTTCATTCCCTTTACACCTCTCACGCTTTCCGGACCCCTTTTTAACCAGCAGCGCTGCCCCGACGCTCCCGAGGTGCAGCTCTTTTAGTCACACGGGGCAGCGGCCACTCCTGCTGCTGTACCTTTACAGTATTTCTTAGACCATTTTCAATATTTTATTGCGCTCACACTTCCCAGCCTTTCCCATGCTGCTCTTTTTAACCAGCAGCGCTGCCCCGACGCTCCCGCGGTGCAGCTCTTTTAGTGACGCGGAGCAGCGGCCACTCCTGCTGCTGTACCTTTATTGTACCTCGTTTACCATGCTCAGCATTTTATTCCCTTTACACCTCTCACGCTTTCCGGACCCCTTTTTAACCAGCAGCGCTGCCCCGACCGTCCCGCGGTGCAGCTCTTTTAGTGATGCGGGGCAGCGGCCACTCCTGCTGCAGTACCTTTACAATATTTCTTAGACCATTGTCAATACTTTATTGCGCTGACGTTTCCCAGCCTTTCCCGTGCTGCTCTGTTTAACCAGCAGCGCTGCCCCGACGCTCCCGCGGTGCAGCTCCCTTAGTGACACGGGGCAGGGGCCGAGAGCCCTCTAGGTGCGGCTCCTCTATAGCACTTTACCGTTTTCTATTTTATTTCATTGGCACCTCGCGCGTTGCGCCGGGCGCCTCATTCGGGGACATGCGCCGGCTCCCACAGCGCCCCGCCCGCCGCCGCTCCCCGGGGGCCTCCCCGCTGCTCTCGGGAGATCGCACACCGCACGCGGCCCAAGCCCCGTCTCGCCGACGGCACTCACCACCCGCCGCCCGCCGCCGCGTTCTCCCGCTCCCTACCGGCACGAAGCGGCGCTGCCGATGACGGAGCCGATGCGCGGCTGCCACGCCGCTCTCTCCGCGCCTCAGGGCCGGCGCCTTCGGCCGCTCAGGGCGGCGTCCCCGCATCCGGGCCAGCCCGCGGAGCTCCTGCCGCCGCCGCCGCCGCCCCCCGACTGAGGGGCCGCGACGCCGGCGCCCCCTTTTATACTCCGCACCCCCTTTTCCCGCCACTGCCGCGGTGGGCTCCCCCCGCCTCAAAATCGCCCAGAAGCGCCCGAGGCGGGAACGGCGCAGCCCCACCGGCGCCTCGGAGAAGCTCTTCTAGTGACAAGGAGCAGCGGCCACTCCTGCTGCAGTACCTTTATTGTACCTCGTTTACCATGCTCAGCATTTCATTCCCTTTACACCTCTCACGCTTTCCGGACCCCTTTTAAGCCGGCAGCACTGCCCCGACGGTCCCGCGGTGCAGCTCTTTTAGTGATGCGGGGCAGCGGCCACTCCTGCAGCAGTATCTTTATTGTACCTCGTTTACCATGCTCAGCATTTCATTCCCTTTACACCTCTCAGCCTTTCCCGTGCCGCTCTTTTTAACCAGCAGCGCTGCCCCGACGCTCCCGCGGTGCAGCTCTTTTAGTCACACGGGGCAGCGGCCACACCTGCTGCAGTACCTTTATTGTACCTCGTTTACCATGCTCAGCATTTTATTCCCTTTACACCTCTCACGCTTTCCGGACCCCTTTTTAACCAGCAGCGCTGCCCCGACCGTCCCGCGGTGCAGCTCTTTTAGTGATGCGGGGCAGCGGCCACTCCTGCTGCAGTACCTTTTTTGTACCTCTTTTACCATGCTCAGCATTTTATTCCCTTTACACCTTTCACGCATTCCGGACCCCTTTTTAACCTGCAGCGCTGCCCCGACCGTCCCGCGGTGCAGCTCTTTTAGTGACGCGGGGCAGCGGCCACACCTGCTGCAGTACCTTTATTGTACCTCGTTTACCATGCTCAGCATTTTATTCCCTTTACACCTCTCAGCCTTTCCCGTGCCGCTCTTTTTAACCAGCAGCGCTGCCCCGACGCTCCCGCGGTGCAGCTCTTTTAGTGACGCGGGGCAGCGGCCACACCTGCTGCTGTACCTTTATTGTACCTCGTTTACCATGCTCAGCATTTCATTCCCTTTACACCTCTCACGCTTTCCGGACCCCTTTTTAACCAGCAGCACTGCCCCGACGCTCCCGCGGTGCAGCTCTTTTAGTGACACGGGGCAGCTACACCTGCTGCTGTACCTTTATTGTACCTCGTTTACCATGCTCAGCATTTTATTCCCTTTACACCTCTCAGCCTTTCCCGTGCCGCTCTTTTTAACCAGCAGCGCTGCCCCGACGCTCCCGCGGTGCAGCTCTTTTAGTGACGCGGGGCAGCGGCCACTCCTGCTGCAGTATCTTTATTGTACCTCTTTTACCATGCTCAGCATTTCATTCCCTTTACACCTCTCAGCCTTTCCCGTGCCGCTCTTTTTAACCAGCAGCGCTGCCCCGACGGTCCCGCGGTGCAGCTCTTTTAGTGATGCGGGGCAGCGGCCACACCTGCTGCTGTACCTTTATTGTACCTCGTTTACCATGCTCAGCATTTCATTCCCTTTACACCTCTCAGCCTTTCCCGTGCCGCTCTTTTTAACCAGCAGCGCTGCCCCGACGCTCCCGAGGTGCAGCTCTTTTAGTCACACGGGGCAGCCGCCACACCTGCTGCAGTACCTTTACAGTATTTCTTAGACCATTGTCAATATTTTATTGCGCTCACACTTCCCAGCCTTTCCCGTGCCGCTCTTTTTAACCAGCAGCGCTGCCCCGACGGTCCCGCGGTGCAGCTCTTTTAGTGATGCGGGGCAGCGGCCACACCTGCTGCAGTACCTTTATTGTACCTCGTTTACCATGCTCAGCATTTTATTCCCTTTACACCTCTCACGCTTTCCGGACCCCTTTTTAACCAGCAGCGCTGCCCCGACCGTCCCGCGGTGCAGCTCTTTTAGTGACACGGGGCAGCGGCCACACCTGCTGCTGTACCTTTATTGTACCTCGTTTACCATGCTCAGCATTTCATTCCCTTTACACCTCTCAGCCTTTCCCGTGCCGCTCTTTTTAACCAGCAGCGCTGCCCCGACGCTCCCGCGGTGCAGCTCTTTTAGTCACACGGGGCAGCGGCCACTCCTGCTGCAGTACCTTTATTGTACCTCGTTTACCATGCTCAGCATTTCATTCCCTTTACACCTCTCACGCTTTCCGGACCCCTTTTTAACCAGCAGCGCTGCCCCGACGCTCCCGCGGTGCAGCGCTTTTAGTGATGCGGGGCAGCGGCCACTCCTGCAGCAGTATCTTTATTGTACCTCTTTTACCATGCTCAGCATTTCATTCCCTTTACACCTCTCACGCTTTCCGGACCCCATTTTTAACCAGCAGCGCTTCCCCGACGGTCCCGCGGTGCAGCTCTTTTAGTGATGCGGGGCAGCGGCCACTCCTGCTGCAGTACCTTTTCAATATTTCTTAGACCATTGTCAATATTTTATTGCGCTCACACTTCCCAGCCTTTCCCATACTGCTCTGTTTAACCAGCAGCGCTGCCCCGACGCTCCCGCGGTGCAGCTCTTTTAGTGATGCGGGGCAGCGGCCACTCCTGCTGCAGTACCTTTACAATATTTCTTAGACCATTGTCAATATTTTATTCCGCTCACACTTCCCAGCCTTTCCCGTGCTGCTCTTTTTAACCAGCAGCGCTGCCCCGACGCTCCCGCGGTGCAGCTCTTTTAGTGATGCGGGGCAGCGGCCACTCCTGCTGCTGTACCTTTATTGTACCTCGTTTACCATGCTCAGCATTTTATTCCCTTTACACCTCTCACGCTTTCCGGACCCCTTTTTAACCAGCAGCGCTGCCCCGACCGTCCCGCGGTGCAGCTCTTTTAGTGATGCGGGGCAGCGGCCACTCCTGCTGCAGTATCTTTATTGTAGTTCTTTTACCATGCTCAGCATTTCATTCCCTTTACACCTCTCACGCTTTCCGGACCCCTTTTTTAACCAGCAGCGCTGCCCCGACGCTCCCGCGGTGCAGCTCTTTTAGTCACACGGGGCAGCGGCCACACCTGCTGCAGTACCTTTATTGTACCTCGTTTACCATGCTCAGCATTTTATTCCCTTTACACCTCTCACGCTTTCCGGACCCCTTTTTAACCAGCAGCGCTGCCCCGACCGTCCCGCGGTGCAGCTCTTTTAGTGATGCGGGGCAGCGGCCACTCCTGCTGCTGTACCTTTATTGTACCTCGTTTACCATGCTCAGCATTTCATTCCCTTTACACCTCTCACGCTTTCCGGACCCCTGTTTAACCAGCAGCGCTGCCCCGACGCTCCCGCGGTGCAGCTCTTTTAGTGACACGGGGCAGCGGCCACACCTGCTGCAGTACCTTTATTGTACCTCGTTTACCATGCTCAGCATTTTATTCCCTTTACACCTCTCAGCCTTTCCCGTGCCGCTCTTTTTAACCAGCAGCGCTGCGCCGACGCTCCCGCGGTGCAGCTCTTTTAGTGATGCGGGGCAGCGGCCACTCCTGCAGCAGTATCTTTATTGTACCTCTTTTACCATGCTCAGCATTTCATTCCCTTTACACCTCTCACGCTTTCCAGTGCCGCTCTTTTTAACCAGCAGCGCTGCCCCGACGGTCCCGCGGTGCAGCTCTTTTAGTGATGCGGGGCAGCGGCCACACCTGCTGCTGTACCTTTATTGTACCTCGTTTACCATGCTCAGCATTTTATTCCCTTTACACCTCTCACGCTTTCCGGACCCCTTTTTAACCAGCAGCGCTGCCCCGACGCTCCCGAGATGCAGCTCTTTTAGTGATGCGGGGCAGCGGCCACACCTGCTGCTGTACCTTTATTGTACCTCGTTTACCATGCTCAGCATTTCATTCCCTTTACACCTCTCACGCTTTCCGGACCCCTGTTTAACCAGCAGCGCTGCCCCGACGCTCCCGCGGTGCAGCTCTTTTAGTCACACGGGGCAGCGGCCACACCTGCTGCAGTACCTTTATTGTACCTCGTTTACCATGCTCAGCATTTCATTCCCTTTACACCTCTCAGCCTTTCCCGTGCCGCTCTTTTTAACCAGCAGCGCTGCGCCGACGCTCCCGCGGTGCAGCTCTTTTAGTGATGCGGGGCAGCGGCCACTCCTGCAGCAGTATCTTTATTGTACCTCTTTTACCATGCTCAGCATTTCATTCCCTTTACACCTCTCACGCTTTCCGGACCCCTTTTTAGCCAGCAGCGCTGCCCCGACGGTCCCGCGGTGCAGCTCTTTTAGTGACGCGGGGCAGCGGCCACACCTGCTGCAGTACCTTTATTGTACCTCGTTTACAATGCTCAGCATTTTATTCCCTTTACACCTCTCAGCCTTTCCCGTGCCGCTCTTTTTAACCAGCAGCGCTGCCCCGACGCTCCCGAGGTGCAGCTCTTTTAGTCACACGGGGCAGCGGCCACTCCTGCTGCTGTACCTTTACAGTATTTCTTAAACCATTGTCAATATTTTATTGCGCTCACACTTCCCAGCCTTTCCCATGCTGCTCTTTTTAACCAGCAGCGCTGCCCCGACGCTCCCGCGGTGCAGCTCTTTTAGTGACGCGGAGCAGCGGCCACTCCTGCTGCTGTACCTTTATTGTACCTCGTTTACCATGCTCAGCATTTTATTCCCTTTACACCTCTCACGCTTTCCGGACCCCTTTTTAACCAGCAGCGCTGCCCCGACCGTCCCGCGGTGCAGCTCTTTTAGTGATGCGGGGCAGCGGCCACTCCTGCTGCAGTACCTTTACAATATTTCTTAGACCATTGTCAATACTTTATTGCGCTGACGTTTCCCAGCCTTTCCCGTGCTGCTCTGTTTAACCAGCAGCGCTGCCCCGACGCTCCCGCGGTGCAGCTCCCTTAGTGACACGGGGCAGGGGCCGAGAGCCCTCTAGGTGCGGCTCCTCTATAGCACTTTACCGTTTTCTATTTTATTTCATTGGCACCTCGCGCGTTGCGCCGGGCGCCTCATTCGGGGACATGCGCCGGCTCCCACAGCGCCCCGCCCGCCGCCGCTCCCCGGGGGCCTCCCCGCTGCTCTCGGGAGATCGCACACCGCACGCGGCCCAAGCCCCGTCTCGCCGACGGCACTCACCACCCGCCGCCCGCCGCCGCGTTCTCCCGCTCCCTACCGGCACGAAGCGGCGCTGCCGATGACGGAGCCGATGCGCGGCTGCCACGCCGCTCTCTCCGCGCCTCAGGGCCGGCGCCTTCGGCCGCTCAGGGCGGCGTCCCCGCATCCGGGCCAGCCCGCGGAGCTCCTGCCGCCGCCGCCGCCGCCCCCCGACTGAGGGGCCGCGACGCCGGCGCCCCCTTTTATACTCCGCACCCCCTTTTCCCGCCACTGCCGCGGTGGGCTCCCCCCGCCTCAAAATCGCCCAGAAGCGCCCGAGGCGGGAACGGCGCAGCCCCACCGGCGCCTCGGAGAAGCTCTTCTAGTGACAAGGAGCAGCGGCCACTCCTGCTGCAGTACCTTTATTGTACCTCGTTTACCATGCTCAGCATTTTATTCCCTTTACACCTCTCACGCTTTCCGGACCCCTTTTTAACCAGCAGCGCTGCCCCGACGCTCCCGAGGTGCAGCTCTTTTAGTGATGCGGGGCAGCGGCCACTCCTGCTGCAGTATCTTTATTGTACCTCTTTTACCATGCTCAGCATTTCATTCCCTTTACACCTCTCACGCTTTCCGGACCCCTTTTAAGCCGGCAGCACTGCCCCGACGCTCCCGAGGTGCAGCTCTTTTAGTGATGCGGGGCAGCGGCCACTCCTGCTGCAGTACCTTTTCAATATTTCTTAGACCATTGTCAATATTTTATTGCGCTCACACTTCCCAGCCTTTCCGTGCTGCTCTTTTTAACCAGCAGCGCTGCCCCGACGGTCCCGCGGTGCAGCTCTTTTAGTGATGCGGGGCAGCGGCCACTCCTGCAGCAGTATCTTTATTGTACCTCGTTTACCATGCTCAGCATTTCATTCCCTTTACACCTCTCAGCCTTTCCCGTGCCGCTCTTTTTAACCAGCAGCGCTGCCCCGACGCTCCCGCGGTGCAGCTCTTTTAGTCACACGGGGCAGCGGCCACACCTGCTGCAGTACCTTTATTGTACCTCGTTTACCATGCTCAGCATTTTATTCCCTTTACACCTCTCACGCTTTCCGGACCCCTTTTTAACCAGCAGCGCTGCCCCGACCGTCCCGCGGTGCAGCTCTTTTAGTGATGCGGGGCAGCGGCCACTCCTGCTGCAGTACCTTTTCAATATTTCTTAGACCATTTTCAATATTTTATTGCGCTCACACTTCCCAGCCTTTCCCATACTGCTCTGTTTAACCAGCAGCGCTGCCCCGACGGTCCCGCGGTGCAGCTCTTTTAGTGATGCGGGGCAGCGGCCACATCTGCTGCAGTACCTTTATTGTACCTCGTTTACCATGCTCAGCATTTCATTCCCTTTACACCTCTCACGCTTTCCGGACCCCTTTTTAGCCAGCAGCGCTGCCCCGACGGTCCCGCGGTGCAGCTCTTTTAGTGATGCGGGGCAGCGGCCACACCTGCTGCAGTACCTTTATTGTACCTCGTTTACCATGCTCAGCATTTCATTCCCTTTACACCTCTCAGCCTTTCCCGTGCCGCTCTTTTTCAACAGCAGCGCTGCCCCGACGGTCCCGCGGTGCAGCTCTTTTAGTCACACGGGGCAGCGGCCACACCTGCTGCTGTACCTTTATTGTACCTCGTTTACCATGCTCTGCATTTCATTCCCTTTACACCTCTCACGCTTTCCGGACCCCTTTTTAACCAGCAGCACTGCCCCGACGCTCCCGCGGTGCAGCTCTTTTAGTGACACGGGGCAGCTACACCTGCTGCTGTACCTTTATTGTACCTCGTTTACCATGCTCAGCATTTTATTCCCTTTACACCTCTCACGCTTTCCGGACCCCTTTTTAACCAGCAGCGCTGCCCCGACGGTCCCGCGGTGCAGCTCTTTTAGTGACGCGGGGCAGCGGCCACTCCTGCAGCAGTATCTTTATTGTACCTCTTTTACCATGCTCAGCATTTCATTCCCTTTACACCTCTCAGCCTTTCCCGTGCCGCTCTTTTTAACCAGCAGCGCTGCGCCGACGGTCCCGCGGTGCAGCTCTTTTAGTCACACGGGGCAGCGGCCACACCTGCTGCTGTACCTTTATTGTACCTCGTTTACCATGCTCAGCATTTCATTCCCTTTACACCTCTCACGCTTTCCGGACCCCTTTTTAACCAGCAGCACTGCCCCGACGGTCCCGCGGTGCAGCTCTTTTAGTGATGCGGGGCAGCGGCCACTCCTGCTGCAGTATCTTTATTGAACCTCTTTTACCATGCTCAGCATTTTATTCCCTTTACACCTCTCACGCTTTCCGGACCCCTTTTTAACCAGCAGCACTGCCCCGACGCTCCCGCGGTGCAGCTCTTTTAGTGACACGGGGCAGCTACACCTGCTGCTGTACCTTTATTGTACCTCGTTTACCATGCTCAGCATTTTATTCCCTTTACACCTCTCAGCCTTTCCCGTGCCGCTCTTTATAACCAGCAGCGCTGCCCCGACGCTCCCGCGGTGCAGCTCTTTTAGTGACACGGGGCAGCGGCCACACCTGCTGCTGTACCTTTATTGTACCTCGTTTACCATGCTCAGCATTTTATTCCCTTTACACCTCTCACGCTTTCCGGACCCCTTTTTAACCAGCAGCGCTGCCCCGACGCTCCCGCGGTGCAGCTCTTTTAGTGATGCGGGGCAGCGGCCACACCTGCTGCTGTACCTTTATTGTACCTCGTTTACCATGCTCAGCATTTCATTCCCTTTACACCTCTCAGCCTTTCCCGTGCCGCTCATTTTAACCAGCAGCGCTGCCCCGACGCTCCCGCGGTGCAGCTCTTTTAGTGACACGGGGCAGCGCCCTCACCTGCTGCAGTACCTTTATTGTACCTCGCTTACCATGCTCAGCATTTTATTCCCTTTACACCTCTCACGCTTTCCGGACCCCTTTTTAACCAGCAGCACTGCCCCGACGCTCCCGCGGTGCAGCTCTTTTAGTGACACGGGGCAGCGGCCACACCTGCTGCAGTACCTTTATTGTACCTCGTTTACCATGCTCAGCATTTCATTCCCTTTACACCTCTCAGCCTTTCCCGTGCCGCTCTTTTTAACCAGCAGCGCTGCCCCGACGCTCCCGCGGTGCAGCTCTTTTAGTCACACGGGGCAGCGGCCACACCTGCTGCAGTATCTTTATTGTACCTCTTTTACCATGCTCAGCATTTCATTCCCTTTACACCTCTCACGCTTTCCGGACCCCTTTTTAGCCAGCAGCGCTGCCCCGACGGTCCCGCGGTGCAGCTCTTTTAGTGATGCGGGGCAGCGGCCACACCTGCTGCAGTATCTTTATTGTACCTCGTTTACCATGCTCAGCATTTTATTCCCTTTACACCTCTCACGCTTTCCCGTGCCGCTCTTTTTAACCAGCAGCGCTGCCCCGACGCTCCCGCGGTGCAGCTCTTTTAGTGATGCGGGGCAGCGGCCACACCTGGTGCAGTACCTTTACAGTATTTCTTAAACCATTGTCAATATTTTATTGCGCTCACACTTCCAGGCCTTTCCAATGCTGCTCTGTTTAACCAGCAGCGCTGCCCCGACGCTCCCGCGGTGCAGCTCTTTTAGTGGTGCGGGGCAGCGGCCACACCTGCTGCTGTACCTTTATTGTACCTCGTTTACCATGCTCAGCATTTCATTCCCTTTACACCTCTCACGCTTTCCGGACCCCTTTTTAACCAGCAGCACTGCCCCGACGCTCCCGCGGTGCAGCTCTTTTAGTGACACGGGGCAGCTACACCTGCTGCAGTACCTTTATTGTACCTCGTTTACCATGCTCAGCATTTTATTCCCTTTACACCTCTCACGCTTTCCGGACCCCTTTTTAACCAGCAGCGCTGCCCCGACCGTCCCGCGGTGCAGCTCTTTTAGTGATGCGGGGCAGCGGCCACTCCTGCTGCAGTACCTTTTCAATATTTCTTAGACCATTTTCAATATTTTATTGCGCTCACACTTCCCAGCCTTTCCCATGCTGCTCTGTTTAACCAGCAGCGCTGCCCCGATGCTCCCGCGGTGCAGCTCTTTTAGTGATGCGGGGCAGCGGCCACACCTGCTGCAGTACCTTTATTGTACCTCGTTTACCATGCTCAGCATTTCATTCCCTTTACACCTCTCACGCTTTCCGGACCCCTTTTTAACCAGCAGCGCTGCCCCGACGCTCCCGCGGTGCAGCTCTTTTAGTGACACGGGGCAGCGGCCACTCCTGCTGCTGTACCTTTATTGTACCTCGTTTACCATGCTCAGCATTTCATTCCCTTTACACCTCTCAGCCTTTCCCGTGCTGCTCTTTTTAACCAGCAGCGCTGCCCCGACGCTCCCGCGGTGCAGCTCTTTTAGTGACACGGGGCAGCGGCTACACCTGCTGCTGTACCTTTATTGTACCTCGTTTACCATGCTCAGCATTTCATTCCCTTTACACCTCTCACGCTTTCCGGACCCCTTTTTAACCAGCAGCGCTGCCCCGACGCTCCCGCGGTGCAGCTCTTTTAGTGATGCGGGGCAGCGGCCACTCCTGCTGCTGTACCTTTACAATATTTCTTAGACCATTGTCAATACTTTATTGCGCTGACGTTTCCCAGCCTTTCCCGTGCTGCTCTGTTTAACCAGCAGCGCTGCCCCGACGCTCCCGCGGTGCAGCTCCCTTAGTGACACGGGGCAGGGGCCGAGAGCCCTCTAGGTGCGGCTCCTCTATAGCACTTTACCGTTTTCTATTTTATTTCATTGGCACCTCGCGCGTTGCGCCGGGCGCCTCATTCGGGGACATGCGCCGGCTCCCACAGCGCCCCGCCCGCCGCCGCTCCCCGGGGGCCTCCCCGCTGCTCTCGGGAGATCGCACACCGCACGCGGCCCAAGCCCCGTCTCGCCGACGGCACTCACCACCCGCCGCCCGCCGCCGCGTTCTCCCGCTCCCTACCGGCACGAAGCGGCGCTGCCGATGACGGAGCCGATGCGCGGCTGCCACGCCGCTCTCTCCGCGCCTCAGGGCCGGCGCCTTCGGCCGCACACGGCGGCGTCCCCGCATCCGGGCCAGCCCGCGGAGCTCCTGCCGCCGCCGCCGCCGCCCCCCGACTGAGGGGCCGCGACGCCGGCGCCCCCTTTTATACTCCGCACCCCCTTTTCCCGCCACTGCCGCGGTGGGCTCCCCCCGCCTCAAAATCGCCCAGAAGCGCCCGAGGCGGGAACGGCGCAGCCCCACCGGCGCCTCGGAGAAGCTCTTCTAGTGACAAGGAGCAGCGGCCACCCCTCCTGCAGTACCTTTATTGTACCTCGTTTACCATGCTCAGCATTTCATTCCCTTTACACCTCCCAGCCTTTCCCGTGCCGCTCTTTTTAACCAGCAGCGCTGCCCCGACGCTCCCGCGGTGCAGCTCTTTTAGTGATGCGGGGCAGCGGCCACACCTGCTGCACTACCTTTATTGTACCTCGTTTACCATGCTCAGCATTTCATTCCCTTTACACCTCTCACGCTTTCCGGACCCCTTTTTAGCCAGCAGCGCTGCCCCGACGGTCCCGCGGTGCAGCTCTTTTAGTGATGCGGGGCAGCGGCCACACCTGCTGCAGTACCTTTATTGTACCTCGTTTACCATGCTCAGCATTTCATTCCCTTTACACCTCTCAGCCTTTCCCGTGCCGCTCTTTTTCAACAGCAGCGCTGCCCCGACGCTCCCGCGGTGCAGCTCTTTTAGTCACACGGGGCAGCGGCCACACCTGCTGCTGTACCTTTATTGTACCTCGTTTACCATGCTCAGCATTTCATTCCCTTTACACCTCTCACGCTTTCCGGACCCCTTTTTAACCAGCAGCACTGCCCCGACGCTCCCGCGGTGCAGCTCTTTTAGTGACACGGGGCAGCGGCCACTCCTGCTGCTGTACCTTTATTGTACCTCTTTTACCATGCTCAGCATTTCATTCCCTTTACACCTCTCAGCCTTTCCCGTGCTGCTCTTTTTAACCAGCAGCGCTGCCCCGACGCTCCCGCGGTGCAGCTCTTTTAGTGATGCGGAGCAGCGGCCACTCCTGCTGCTGTACCTTTATTGTACCTCGTTTACCATGCTCAGCATTTCATTCCCTTTACACCTCTCAGCCTTTCCCATGCTGCTCTGTTTAACCAGCAGCGCTGCCCCGACGCTCCCGCGGTGCAGCTCTTTTAGTGATGCGGGGCAGCGGCCACTCCTGCTGCAGTATCTTTATTGAACCTCTTTTACCATGCTCAGCATTTTATTCCCTTTACACCTTTCACGCATTCCGGACCCCTTTTTAACCTGCAGCGCTGCCCCGACCGTCCCGCGGTGCAGCTCTTTTAGTGACGCGGGGCAGCGGCCACACCTGCTGCAGTACCTTTATTGTACCTCGTTTACCATGCTCAGCATTTTATTCCCTTTACACCTCTCAGCCTTTCCCGTGCCGCTCTTTTTAACCAGCAGCGCTGCCCCGACGCTCCCGCGGTGCAGCTCTTTTAGTGACGCGGGGCAGCGGCCACTCCTGCTGCAGTATCTTTATTGTACCTCTTTTACCATGCTCAGCATTTCATTCCCTTTACACCTCTCAGCCTTTCCCGTGCCGCTCTTTTTAACCAGCAGCGCTGCCCCGACGGTCCCGCGGTGCAGCTCTTTTAGTGATGCGGGGCAGCGGCCACACCTGCTGCAGTACCTTTATTGTACCTCGTTTACCATGCTCAGCATTTTATTCCCTTTACACCTCTCACGCTTTCCGGACCCCTTTTTAACCAGCAGCGCTGCCCCGACCGTCCCGCGGTGCAGCTCTTTTAGTGATGCGGGGCAGCGGCCACTCCTGCTGCTGTACCTTTACAATATTTCTTAGACCATTGTCAATATTTTATTCCGCTCACACTTCCCAGCCTTTCCGTGCTGCTCTTTTTAACCAGCAGCGCTGCCCCGATGCTCCCGAGGTGCAGCTCTTTTAGTGATGCGGGGCAGCGGCCACTCCTGCTGCAGTAACCTTTATTGTACCTCGTTTACCATGCTCAGCATTTTATTCCCTTTACACCTCTCAGCCTTTCCCGTGCCGCTCTTTTTAACCAGCAGCGCTGCCCCGACGCTCCCGAGGTGCAGCTCTTTTAGTGACACGGGGCAGCGGCCACACCTGCTGCAGTACCTTTATTGTACCTCGTTTACCATGCTCAGCATTTCATTCCCTTTACACCTCTCAGCCTTTCCCGTGCCGCTCTTTTTAACCAGCAGCGCTACGCCGACGCTCCCGCGGTGCAGCTCTTTTACTGATGCGGGGCAGCGGCCACTCCTGCTGCTGTTTCAATATTTCTTAGACCATTGTCAATATTTTATTGCGCTCACACTTCCCAGCCTTTCCCATGCTGCTCTGTTTAACCAGCAGCGCTGCCCCGACGCTCCCGAGGTGCAGCTCTTTTAGTGATGCGGGGCAGCGGCCACACCTGCTGCACTACCTTTATTGTACCTCGTTTACCATGCTCAGCATTTCATTCCCTTTACACCTCTCACGCTTTCCGGACCCCTTTTTAACCAGCAGCACTGCCCCGACGCTCCCGCGGTGCAGCTCTTTTAGTGACACGGGGCAGCTACACCTGCTGCTGTACCTTTATTGTACCTCGTTTACCATGCTCAGCATTTTATTCCCTTTACACCTCTCAGCCTTTCCCGTGCCGCTCTTTTTAACCAGCAGCGCTGCCCCGACGGTCCCGCGGTGCAGCTCTTTTAGTGATGCGGGGCAGCGGCCACACCTGCTGCAGTACCTTTATTGTACCTCGTTTACCATGCTCAGCATTTTATTCCCTTTACACCTCTCACGCTTTCCGGACCCCTTTTTAACCAGCAGCGCTGCCCCGACCGTCCCGCGGTGCAGCTCTTTTAGTGACACGGGGCAGCGGCCACACCTGCTGCTGTACCTTTATTGTACCTCGTTTACCATGCTCAGCATTTCATTCCCTTTACACCTCTCAGCCTTTCCCGTGCCGCTCTTTTTAACCAGCAGCGCTGCCCCGACGCTCCCGCGGTGCAGCGCTTTTAGTGATGCGGGGCAGCGGCCACTCCTGCAGCAGTATCTTTATTGTACCTCTTTTACCATGCTCAGCATTTCATTCCCTTTACACCTCTCACGCTTTCCGGACCCCATTTTTAACCAGCAGCGCTTCCCCGACGGTCCCGCGGTGCAGCTCTTTTAGTGATGCGGGGCAGCGGCCACTCCTGCTGCAGTACCTTTACAATATTTCTTAGACCATTGTCAATATTTTATTCCGCTCACACTTCCCAGCCTTTCCCGTGCTGCTCTTTTTAACCAGCAGCGCTGCCCCGACGCTCCCGCGGTGCAGCTCTTTTAGTGATGCGGGGCAGCGGCCACTCCTGCTGCTGTACCTTTATTGTACCTCGTTTACCATGCTCAGCATTTTATTCCCTTTACACCTCTCACGCTTTCCGGACCCCTTTTTAACCAGCAGCGCTGCCCCGACCGTCCCGCGGTGCAGCTCTTTTAGTGATGCGGGGCAGCGGCCACTCCTGCTGCAGTATCTTTATTGTAGTTCTTTTACCATGCTCAGCATTTCATTCCCTTTACACCTCTCACGCTTTCCGGACCCCTTTTTTAACCAGCAGCGCTGCCCCGACGCTCCCGCGGTGCAGCTCTTTTAGTCACACGGGGCAGCGGCCACACCTGCTGCAGTACCTTTATTGTACCTCGTTTACCATGCTCAGCATTTCATTCCCTTTACACCTCTCACGCTTTCCGGACCCCTTTTTAACCAGCAGCACTGCCCCGACGCTCCCGCGGTGCAGCTCTTTTAGTGACACGGGGCAGCTACACCTGCTGCTGTACCTTTATTGTACCTCGTTTACCATGCTCAGCATTTTATTCCCTTTACACCTCTCACGCTTTCCGGACCCCTTTTTAACCAGCAGCGCTGCCCCGACGGTCCCGCGGTGCAGCTCTTTTAGTGACGCGGGGCAGCGGCCACTCCTGCTGCAGTATCTTTATTGTACCTCTTTTACCATGCTCAGCATTTCATTCCCTTTACACCTCTCAGCCTTTCCCGTGCCGCTCTTTTTAACCAGCAGCGCTGCGCCGACGGTCCCGCGGTGCAGCTCTTTTAGTCACACGGGGCAGCGGCCACACCTGCTGCTGTACCTTTATTGTACCTCGTTTACCATGCTCAGCATTTCATTCCCTTTACACCTCTCACGCTTTCCGGACCCCTTTTTAACCAGCAGCACTGCCCCGACGGTCCCGCGGTGCAGCTCTTTTAGTGATGCGGGGCAGCGGCCACTCCTGCTGCAGTATCTTTATTGAACCTCTTTTACCATGCTCAGCATTTTATTCCCTTTACACCTTTCACGCATTCCGGACCCCTTTTTAACCTGCAGCGCTGCCCCGACCGTCCCGCGGTGCAGCTCTTTTAGTGACGCGGGGCAGCGGCCACACCTGCTGCAGTACCTTTATTGTACCTCGTTTACCATGCTCAGCATTTTATTCCCTTTACACCTCTCAGCCTTTCCCGTGCCGCTCTTTTTAACCAGCAGCGCTGCCCCGACGCTCCCGCGGTGCAGCTCTTTTAGTGACGCGGGGCAGCGGCCACACCTGCTGCTGTACCTTTATTGTACCTCGTTTACCATGCTCAGCATTTCATTCCCTTTACACCTCTCACGCTTTCCGGACCTCTTTTTAACCAGCAGCGCTGCCCCGACCGTCCCGCGGTGCAGCTCTTTTAGTGATGCGGGGCAGCGGCCACTCCTGCTGCTGTACCTTTATTGTACCTCGTTTACCATGCTCAGCATTTCATTCCCTTTACACCTCTCACGCTTTCCGGACCCCTTTTTAACCAGCAGCGCTGCCCCGACGGTCCCGCGGTGCAGCTCTTTTAGTGATGCGGGGCAGCGGCCACTCCTGCTGCAGTACCTTTTCAATATTTCTTAGACCATTTTCAATATTTTATTGCGCTCACACTTCCCAGCCTTTCCCATGCTGCTCTTTTTAACCAGCAGCGCTGCCCCGACGCTCCCGCGGTGCAGCTCTTTTAGTGACGCGGAGCAGCGGCCACTCCTGCTGCTGTACCTTTATTGTACCTCGTTTACCATGCTCAGCATTTTATTCCCTTTACACCTCTCACGCTTTCCGGACCCCTTTTTAACCAGCAGCGCTGCCCCGACCGTCCCGCGGTGCAGCTCTTTTAGTGATGCGGGGCAGCGGCCACTCCTGCTGCTGTACCTTTACAATATTTCTTAGACCATTGTCAATATTTTATTCCGCTCACACTTCCCAGCCTTTCCGTGCTGCTCTTTTTAACCAGCAGCGCTGCCCCGACGCTCCCGAGGTGCAGCTCTTTTAGTGATGCGGGGCAGCGGCCACTCCTGCTGCAGTAACCTTTATTGTACCTCGTTTACCATGCTCAGCATTTTATTCCCTTTACACCTCTCAGCCTTTCCCGTGCCGCTCTTTTTAACCAGCAGCGCTGCCCCGACGCTCCCGCGGTGCAGCTCTTTTAGTGACACGGGGCAGCGGCCACACCTGCTGCAGTACCTTTATTGTACCTCGTTTACCATGCTCAGCATTTCATTCCCTTTACACCTCTCAGCCTTTCCCGTGCCGCTCTTTTTAACCAGCAGCGCTACGCCGACGCTCCCGCGGTGCAGCTCTTTTAGTGATGCGGGGCAGCGGCCACTCCTGCTGCTGTACCTTTTCAATATTTCTTAGACCATTGTCAATATTTTATTGCGCTCACACTTCCCAGCCTTTCCCATGCTGCTCTGTTTAACCAGCAGCGCTGCCCCGACGCTCCCGAGGTGCAGCTCTTTTAGTGATGCGGGGCAGCGGCCACACCTGCTGCACTACCTTTATTGTACCTCGTTTACCATGCTCAGCATTTCATTCCCTTTACACCTCTCACGCTTTCCGGACCCCTTTTTAACCAGCAGAGCTGCCCCGACGCTCCCGCGGTGCAGCTCTTTTAGTGATGCGGGGCAGCGGCCACACCTGCTGCACTACCTTTATTGTACCTCGTTTACCATGCTCAGCATTTCATTCCCTTTACACCTCTCACGCTTTCCGGACCCCTTTTTAACCAGCAGCACTGCCCCGACGCTCCCGCGGTGCAGCTCTTTTAGTGACACGGGGCAGCTACACCTGCTGCTGTACCTTTATTGTACCTCGTTTACCATGCTCAGCATTTTATTCCCTTTACACCTCTCAGCCTTTCCCGTGCCGCTCTTTTTAACCAGCAGCGCTGCCCCGACGGTCCCGCGGTGCAGCTCTTTTAGTGATGCGGGGCAGCGGCCACACCTGCTGCAGTACCTTTATTGTACCTCGTTTACCATGCTCAGCATTTTATTCCCTTTACACCTCTCACGCTTTCCGGACCCCTTTTTAACCAGCAGCGCTGCCCCGACCGTCCCGCGGTGCAGCTCTTTTAGTGACACGGGGCAGCGGCCACACCTGCTGCTGTACCTTTATTGTACCTCGTTTACCATGCTCAGCATTTCATTCCCTTTACACCTCTCAGCCTTTCCCGTGCCGCTCTTTTTAACCAGCAGCGCTGCCCCGACGCTCCCGCGGTGCAGCGCTTTTAGTGATGCGGGGCAGCGGCCACTCCTGCAGCAGTATCTTTATTGTACCTCTTTTACCATGCTCAGCATTTCATTCCCTTTACACCTCTCACGCTTTCCGGACCCCATTTTTAACCAGCAGCGCTTCCCCGACGGTCCCGCGGTGCAGCTCTTTTAGTGATGCGGGGCAGCGGCCACTCCTGCTGCAGTACCTTTTCAATATTTCTTAGACCATTGTCAATATTTTATTCCGCTCACACTTCCCAGCCTTTCCCGTGCTGCTCTTTTTAACCAGCAGCGCTGCCCCGACGCTCCCGCGGTGCAGCTCTTTTAGTGATGCGGGGCAGCGGCCACTCCTGCTGCTGTACCTTTATTGTACCTCGTTTACCATGCTCAGCATTTTATTCCCTTTACACCTCTCACGCTTTCCGGACCCCTTTTTAACCAGCAGCGCTGCCCCGACCGTCCCGCGGTGCAGCTCTTTTAGTGATGCGGGGCAGCGGCCACTCCTGCTGCAGTATCTTTATTGTAGTTCTTTTACCATGCTCAGCATTTCATTCCCTTTACACCTCTCACGCTTTCCGGACCCCTTTTTTAACCAGCAGCGCTGCCCCGACGCTCCCGCGGTGCAGCTCTTTTAGTCACACGGGGCAGCGGCCACACCTGCTGCAGTACCTTTATTGTACCTCGTTTACCATGCTCAGCATTTTATTCCCTTTACACCTCTCACGCTTTCCGGACCCCTTTTTAACCAGCAGCGCTGCCCCGACCGTCCCGCGGTGCAGCTCTTTTAGTGATGCGGGGCAGCGGCCACTCCTGCTGCAGTACCTTTATTGTACCTCGTTTACCATGCTCAGCATTTCATTCCCTTTACACCTCTCACGCTTTCCGGACCCCTTTTTAACCAGCAGCACTGCCCCGACGCTCCCGCGGTGCAGCTCTTTTAGTGACACGGGGCAGCTACACCTGCTGCTGTACCTTTATTGTACCTCGTTTACCATGCTCAGCATTTTATTCCCTTTACACCTCTCACGCTTTCCGGACCCCTTTTTAACCAGCAGAGCTGCCCCGACGGTCCCGCGGTGCAGCTCTTTTAGTGACGCGGGGCAGCGGCCACTCCTGCTGCAGTACCTTTATTGTACCTCTTTTACCATGCTCAGCATTTCATTCCCTTTACACCTCTCAGCCTTTCCCGTGCCGCTCTTTTTAACCAGCAGCGCTGCGCCGACGGTCCCGCGGTGCAGCTCTTTTAGTCACACGGGGCAGCGGCCACACCTGCTGCTGTACCTTTATTGTACCTCGTTTACCATGCTCAGCATTTCATTCCCTTTACACCTCTCACGCTTTCCGGACCCCTTTTTAACCAGCAGCACTGCCCCGACGGTCCCGCGGTGCAGCTCTTTTAGTGATGCGGGGCAGCGGCCACTCCTGCTGCAGTACCTTTATTGAACCTCTTTTACCATGCTCAGCATTTTATTCCCTTTACACCTTTCACGCATTCCGGACCCCTTTTTAACCTGCAGCGCTGCCCCGACCGTCCCGCGGTGCAGCTCTTTTAGTGACGCGGGGCAGCGGCCACACCTGCTGCAGTACCTTTATTGTACCTCGTTTACCATGCTCAGCATTTTATTCCCTTTACACCTCTCAGCCTTTCCCGTGCCGCTCTTTTTAACCAGCAGCGCTGCCCCGACGCTCCCGCGGTGCAGCTCTTTTAGTGACGCGGGGCAGCGGCCACACCTGCTGCTGTACCTTTATTGTACCTCGTTTACCATGCTCAGCATTTCATTCCCTTTACACCTCTCACGCTTTCCGGACCCCTTTTTAACCAGCAGCACTGCCCCGACGCTCCCGCGGTGCAGCTCTTTTAGTGACGCGGGGCAGCGGCCACTCCTGCTGCAGTATCTTTATTGTACCTCTTTTACCATGCTCAGCATTTCATTCCCTTTACACCTCTCAGCCTTTCCCGTGCCGCTCTTTTTAACCAGCAGCGCTGCGCCGACGGTCCCGCGGTGCAGCTCTTTTAGTCACACGGGGCAGCGGCCACACCTGCTGCTGTACCTTTATTGTACCTCGTTTACCATGCTCAGCATTTCATTCCCTTTACACCTCTCACGCTTTCCGGACCCCTTTTTAACCAGCAGCACTGCCCCGACGGTCCCGCGGTGCAGCTCTTTTAGTGATGCGGGGCAGCGGCCACTCCTGCTGCAGTATCTTTATTGAACCTCTTTTACCATGCTCAGCATTTTATTCCCTTTACACCTTTCACGCATTCCGGACCCCTTTTTAACCTGCAGCGCTGCCCCGACCGTCCCGCGGTGCAGCTCTTTTAGTGACGCGGGGCAGCGGCCACACCTGCTGCAGTACCTTTATTGTACCTCGTTTACCATGCTCAGCATTTTATTCCCTTTACACCTCTCAGCCTTTCCCGTGCCGCTCTTTTTAACCAGCAGCGCTGCCCCGACGCTCCCGCGGTGCAGCTCTTTTAGTGACGCGGGGCAGCGGCCACACCTGCTGCTGTACCTTTATTGTACCTCGTTTACCATGCTCAGCATTTCATTCCCTTTACACCTCTCACGCTTTCCGGACCCCTTTTTAACCAGCAGCACTGCCCCGACGCTCCCGCGGTGCAGCTCTTTTAGTGACACGGGGCAGCTACACCTGCTGCTGTACCTTTATTGTACCTCGTTTACCATGCTCAGCATTTTATTCCCTTTACACCTCTCAGCCTTTCCCGTGCCGCTCTTTTTAACCAGCAGCGCTGCCCCGACGCTCCCGCGGTGCAGCTCTTTTAGTGACACGGGGCAGCGGCCACACCTGCTGCTGTACCTTTATTGTACCTCGTTTACCATGCTCAGCATTTCATTCCCTTTACACCTCTCAGCCTTTCCCGTGCCGCTCTTTTTAACCAGCAGCGCTGCCCCGACGCTCCCGCGGTGCAGCTCTTTTAGTGATGCGGGGCAGCGGCCACACCTGCTGCTGTACCTTTATTGTACCTCGTTTACCATGCTCAGCATTTTATTCCCTTTACACCTCTCACGCTTTCCGGACCTCTTTTTAACCAGCAGCGCTGCCCCGACCGTCCCGCGGTGCAGCTCTTTTAGTGATGCGGGGCAGCGGCCACTCCTGCTGCTGTACCTTTATTGTACCTCGTTTACCATGCTCAGCATTTCATTCCCTTTACACCTCTCACGCTTTCCGGACCCCTTTTTAACCAGCAGCGCTGCCCCGACGGTCCCGCGGTGCAGCTCTTTTAGTGATGCGGGGCAGCGGCCACTCCTGCTGCAGTACCTTTTCAATATTTCTTAGACCATTTTCAATATTTTATTGCGCTCACACTTCCCAGCCTTTCCGTGCTGCTCTTTTTAACCAGCAGCGCTGCCCCGACGCTCCCGAGGTGCAGCTCTTTTAGTGATGCGGGGCAGCGGCCACTCCTGCTGCAGTAAACTTTATTGTACCTCGTTTACCATGCTCAGCATTTTATTCCCTTTACACCTCTCAGCCTTTCCCGTGCCGCTCTTTTTAACCAGCAGCGCTGCCCCGACGCTCCCGCGGTGCAGCTCTTTTAGTGACACGGGGCAGCGGCCACACCTGCTGCAGTACCTTTATTGTACCTCGTTTACCATGCTCAGCATTTCATTCCCTTTACACCTCTCAGCCTTTCCCGTGCCGCTCTTTTTAACCAGCAGCGCTACGCCGACGCTCCCGCGGTGCAGCTCTTTTAGTGATGCGGGGCAGCGGCCACTCCTGCTGCTGTACCTTTTCAATATTTCTTAGACCATTGTCAATATTTTATTGCGCTCACACTTCCCAGCCTTTCCCATGCTGCTCTGTTTAACCAGCAGCGCTGCCCCGACGCTCCCGAGGTGCAGCTCTTTTAGTGATGCGGGGCAGCGGCCACACCTGCTGCACTACCTTTATTGTACCTCGTTTACCATGCTCAGCATTTCATTCCCTTTACACCTCTCACGCTTTCCGGACCCCTTTTTAACCAGCAGAGCTGCCCCGACGCTCCCGCGGTGCAGCTCTTTTAGTGATGCGGGGCAGCGGCCACACCTGCTGCAGTATCTTTATTGTACCTCTTTTACCATGCTCAGCATTTTATTCCCTTTACACCTCTCACGCTTTCCGGACCCCTTTTTAACCAGCAGCACTGCCCCGACGCTCCCGCGGTGCAGCTCTTTTAGTCACACGGGGCAGCGGCCACACCTGCTGCACTACCTTTATTGTACCTCGTTTACCATGCTCAGCATTTCATTCCCTTTACACCTCTCACGCTTTCCGGACCCCTTTTTAGCCAGCAGCGCTGCCCCGACGGTCCCGCGGTGCAGCTCTTTTAGTGATGCGGGGCAGCGGCCACACCTGCTGCAGTACCTTTATTGTACCTCGTTTACCATGCTCAGCATTTCATTCCCTTTACACCTCTCAGCCTTTCCCGTGCCGCTCTTTTTCAACAGCAGCGCTGCCCCGACGGTCCCGCGGTGCAGCTCTTTTAGTCACACGGGGCAGCGGCCACACCTGCTGCAGTACCTTTATTGTACCTCGTTTACCATGCTCTGCATTTCATTCCCTTTACACCTCTCACGCTTTCCGGACCCCTTTTTAACCAGCAGCGCTGCCCCGACCGTCCCGCGGTGCAGCTCTTTTAGTGATGCGGGGCAGCGGCCACTCCTGCTGCAGTACCTTTTCAATATTTCTTAGACCATTTTCAATATTTTATTGCGCTCACACTTCCCAGCCTTTCCCATGCTGCTCTGTTTAACCAGCAGCGCTGCCCCGATGCTCCCGCGGTGCAGCTCTTTTAGTGATGCGGGGCAGCGGCCACACCTGCTGCAGTACCTTTATTGTACCTCGTTTACCATGCTCAGCATTTCATTCCCTTTACACCTCTCACGCTTTCCGGACCCCTTTTTAACCAGCAGCGCTGCCCCGACGCTCCCGCGGTGCAGCTCTTTTAGTGACACGGGGCAGCGGCCACTCCTGCTGCTGTACCTTTATTGTACCTCGTTTACCATGCTCAGCATTTCATTCCCTTTACACCTCTCAGCCTTTCCCGTGCTGCTCTTTTTAACCAGCAGCGCTGCCCCGACGCTCCCGCGGTGCAGCTCTTTTAGTGACACGGGGCAGCGGCTACACCTGCTGCTGTACCTTTATTGTACCTCGTTTACCATGCTCAGCATTTCATTCCCTTTACACCTCTCACGCTTTCCGGACCCCTTTTTAACCAGCAGCGCTGCCCCGACGCTCCCGCGGTGCAGCTCTTTTAGTGATGCGGGGCAGCGGCCACTCCTGCTGCTGTACCTTTACAATATTTCTTAGACCATTGTCAATACTTTATTGCGCTGACGTTTCCCAGCCTTTCCCGTGCTGCTCTGTTTAACCAGCAGCGCTGCCCCGACGCTCCCGCGGTGCAGCTCCCTTAGTGACACGGGGCAGGGGCCGAGAGCCCTCTAGGTGCGGCTCCTCTATAGCACTTTACCGTTTTCTATTTTATTTCATTGGCACCTCGCGCGTTGCGCCGGGCGCCTCATTCGGGGACATGCGCCGGCTCCCACAGCGCCCCGCCCGCCGCCGCTCCCCGGGGGCCTCCCCGCTGCTCTCGGGAGATCGCACACCGCACGCGGCCCAAGCCCCGTCTCGCCGACGGCACTCACCACCCGCCGCCCGCCGCCGCGTTCTCCCGCTCCCTACCGGCACGAAGCGGCGCTGCCGATGACGGAGCCGATGCGCGGCTGCCACGCCGCTCTCTCCGCGCCTCAGGGCCGGCGCCTTCGGCCGCTCAGGGCGGCGTCCCCGCATCCGGGCCAGCCCGCGGAGCTCCTGCCGCCGCCGCCGCCGCCCCCCGACTGAGGGGCCGCGACGCCGGCGCCCCCTTTTATACTCCGCACCCCCTTTTCCCGCCACTGCCGCGGTGGGCTCCCCCCGCCTCAAAATCGCCCAGAAGCGCCCGAGGCGGGAACGGCGCAGCCCCACCGGCGCCTCGGAGAAGCTCTTCTAGTGACAAGGAGCAGCGGCCACCCCTCCTGCAGTACCTTTATTGTACCTCGTTTACCATGCTCAGCATTTCATTCCCTTTACACCTCCCAGCCTTTCCCGTGCCGCTCTTTTTAACCAGCAGCGCTGCCCCGACGCTCCCGCGGTGCAGCTCTTTTAGTGATGCGGGGCAGCGGCCACACCTGCTGCACTACCTTTATTGTACCTCGTTTACCATGCTCAGCATTTCATTCCCTTTACACCTCTCACGCTTTCCGGACCCCTTTTTAGCCAGCAGCGCTGCCCCGACCGTCCCGCGGTGCAGCTCTTTTAGTGATGCGGGGCAGCGGCCACACCTGCTGCAGTACCTTTATTGTACCTCGTTTACCATGCTCAGCATTTCATTCCCTTTACACCTCTCAGCCTTTCCCGTGCCGCTCTTTTTCAACAGCAGCGCTGCCCCGACGCTCCCGCGGTGCAGCTCTTTTAGTCACACGGGGCAGCGGCCACACCTGCTGCTGTACCTTTATTGTACCTCGTTTACCATGCTCAGCATTTCATTCCCTTTACACCTCTCACGCTTTCCGGACCCCTTTTTAACCAGCAGCACTGCCCCGACGCTCCCGCGGTGCAGCTCTTTTAGTGACACGGGGCAGCGGCCACTCCTGCTGCTGTACCTTTATTGTACCTCTTTTACCATGCTCAGCATTTCATTCCCTTTACACCTCTCAGCCTTTCCCGTGCTGCTCTTTTTAACCAGCAGCGCTGCCCCGACGCTCCCGCGGTGCAGCTCTTTTAGTGATGCGGAGCAGCGGCCACTCCTGCTGCTGTACCTTTATTGTACCTCGTTTACCATGCTCAGCATTTCATTCCCTTTACACCTCTCAGCCTTTCCCATGCTGCTCTGTTTAACCAGCAGCGCTGCCCCGACGCTCCCGCGGTGCAGCTCTTTTAGTGATGCGGGGCAGCGGCCACTCCTGCTGCAGTATCTTTATTGAACCTCTTTTACCATGCTCAGCATTTTATTCCCTTTACACCTTTCACGCATTCCGGACCCCTTTTTAACCTGCAGCGCTGCCCCGACCGTCCCGCGGTGCAGCTCTTTTAGTGACACGGGGCAGCTACACCTGCTGCAGTACCTTTATTGTACCTCGTTTACCATGCTCAGCATTTCATTCCCTTTACACCTCTCACGCTTTCCGGACCCCTTTTTAACCAGCAGCACTGCCCCGACGCTCCCGCGGTGCAGCTCTTTTAGTGACACGGGGCAGCTACACCTGCTGCAGTACCTTTATTGTACCTCGTTTACCATGCTCAGCATTTTATTCCCTTTACACCTCTCAGCCTTTCCCGTGCCGCTCTTTTTAACCAGCAGCGCTGCCCCGACGCTCCCGCGGTGCAGCTCTTTTAGTGACGCGGGGCAGCGGCCACTCCTGCTGCAGTATCTTTATTGTACCTCTTTTACCATGCTCAGCATTTCATTCCCTTTACACCTCTCAGCCTTTCCCGTGCCGCTCTTTTTAACCAGCAGCGCTGCCCCGACGGTCCCGCGGTGCAGCTCTTTTAGTGATGCGGGGCAGCGGCCACACCTGCTGCAGTACCTTTATTGTACCTCGTTTACCATGCTCAGCATTTTATTCCCTTTACACCTCTCACGCTTTCCGGACCCCTTTTTAACCAGCAGCGCTGCCCCGACCGTCCCGCGGTGCAGCTCTTTTAGTGATGCGGGGCAGCGGCCACTCCTGCTGCTGTACCTTTACAATATTTCTTAGACCATTGTCAATATTTTATTCCGCTCACACTTCCCAGCCTTTCCGTGCTGCTCTTTTTAACCAGCAGCGCTGCCCCGATGCTCCCGAGGTGCAGCTCTTTTAGTGATGCGGGGCAGCGGCCACTCCTGCTGCAGTAACCTTTATTGTACCTCGTTTACCATGCTCAGCATTTTATTCCCTTTACACCTCTCAGCCTTTCCCGTGCCGCTCTTTTTAACCAGCAGCGCTGCCCCGACGCTCCCGAGGTGCAGCTCTTTTAGTGACGCGGGGCAGCGGCCACACCTGCTGCAGTACCTTTATTGTACCTCGTTTACCATGCTCAGCATTTCATTCCCTTTACACCTCTCAGCCTTTCCCGTGCCGCTCTTTTTAACCAGCAGCGCTACGCCGACGCTCCCGCGGTGCAGCTCTTTTAGTGATGCGGGGCAGCGGCCACTCCTGCTGCTGTACCTTTTCAATATTTCTTAGACCATTGTCAATATTTTATTGCGCTCACACTTCCCAGCCTTTCCCATGCTGCTCTGTTTAACCAGCAGCGCTGCCCCGACGCTCCCGAGGTGCAGCTCTTTTAGTGATGCGGGGCAGCGGCCACACCTGCTGCACTACCTTTATTGTACCTCGTTTACCATGCTCAGCATTTCATTCCCTTTACACCTCTCACGCTTTCCGGACCCCTTTTTAACCAGCAGCACTGCCCCGACGCTCCCGCGGTGCAGCTCTTTTAGTGACACGGGGCAGCTACACCTGCTGCTGTACCTTTATTGTACCTCGTTTACCATGCTCAGCATTTTATTCCCTTTACACCTCTCAGCCTTTCCCGTGCCGCTCTTTTTAACCAGCAGCGCTGCCCCGACGGTCCCGCGGTGCAGCTCTTTTAGTGATGCGGGGCAGCGGCCACACCTGCTGCAGTACCTTTATTGTACCTCGTTTACCATGCTCAGCATTTTATTCCCTTTACACCTCTCACGCTTTCCGGACCCCTTTTTAACCAGCAGCGCTGCCCCGACCGTCCCGCGGTGCAGCTCTTTTAGTGACACGGGGCAGCGGCCACACCTGCTGCTGTACCTTTATTGTACCTCGTTTACCATGCTCAGCATTTCATTCCCTTTACACCTCTCAGCCTTTCCCGTGCCGCTCTTTTTAACCAGCAGCGCTGCCCCGACGCTCCCGCGGTGCAGCGCTTTTAGTGATGCGGGGCAGCGGCCACTCCTGCAGCAGTATCTTTATTGTACCTCTTTTACCATGCTCAGCATTTCATTCCCTTTACACCTCTCACGCTTTCCGGACCCCATTTTTAACCAGCAGCGCTTCCCCGACGGTCCCGCGGTGCAGCTCTTTTAGTGATGCGGGGCAGCGGCCACTCCTGCTGCAGTACCTTTACAATATTTCTTAGACCATTGTCAATATTTTATTCCGCTCACACTTCCCAGCCTTTCCCGTGCTGCTCTTTTTAACCAGCAGCGCTGCCCCGACGCTCCCGCGGTGCAGCTCTTTTAGTGATGCGGGGCAGCGGCCACTCCTGCTGCTGTACCTTTATTGTACCTCGTTTACCATGCTCAGCATTTTATTCCCTTTACACCTCTCACGCTTTCCGGACCCCTTTTTAACCAGCAGCGCTGCCCCGACCGTCCCGCGGTGCAGCTCTTTTAGTGATGCGGGGCAGCGGCCACTCCTGCTGCAGTATCTTTATTGTAGTTCTTTTACCATGCTCAGCATTTCATTCCCTTTACACCTCTCACGCTTTCCGGACCCCTTTTTTAACCAGCAGCGCTGCCCCGACGCTCCCGCGGTGCAGCTCTTTTAGTCACACGGGGCAGCGGCCACACCTGCTGCAGTACCTTTATTGTACCTCGTTTACCATGCTCAGCATTTCATTCCCTTTACACCTCTCACGCTTTCCGGACCCCTTTTTAACCAGCAGCACTGCCCCGACGCTCCCGCGGTGCAGCTCTTTTAGTGACACGGGGCAGCTACACCTGCTGCTGTACCTTTATTGTACCTCGTTTACCATGCTCAGCATTTTATTCCCTTTACACCTCTCACGCTTTCCGGACCCCTTTTTAACCAGCAGCGCTGCCCCGACGGTCCCGCGGTGCAGCTCTTTTAGTGACGCGGGGCAGCGGCCACTCCTGCTGCAGTATCTTTATTGTACCTCTTTTACCATGCTCAGCATTTCATTCCCTTTACACCTCTCAGCCTTTCCCGTGCCGCTCTTTTTAACCAGCAGCGCTGCGCCGACGGTCCCGCGGTGCAGCTCTTTTAGTCACACGGGGCAGCGGCCACACCTGCTGCTGTACCTTTATTGTACCTCGTTTACCATGCTCAGCATTTCATTCCCTTTACACCTCTCACGCTTTCCGGACCCCTTTTTAACCAGCAGCACTGCCCCGACGGTCCCGCGGTGCAGCTCTTTTAGTGATGCGGGGCAGCGGCCACTCCTGCTGCAGTATCTTTATTGAACCTCTTTTACCATGCTCAGCATTTTATTCCCTTTACACCTTTCACGCATTCCGGACCCCTTTTTAACCTGCAGCGCTGCCCCGACCGTCCCGCGGTGCAGCTCTTTTAGTGACGCGGGGCAGCGGCCACACCTGCTGCAGTACCTTTATTGTACCTCGTTTACCATGCTCAGCATTTTATTCCCTTTACACCTCTCAGCCTTTCCCGTGCCGCTCTTTTTAACCAGCAGCGCTGCCCCGACGCTCCCGCGGTGCAGCTCTTTTAGTGACGCGGGGCAGCGGCCACACCTGCTGCTGTACCTTTATTGTACCTCGTTTACCATGCTCAGCATTTCATTCCCTTTACACCTCTCACGCTTTCCGGACCTCTTTTTAACCAGCAGCGCTGCCCCGACCGTCCCGCGGTGCAGCTCTTTTAGTGATGCGGGGCAGCGGCCACTCCTGCTGCTGTACCTTTATTGTACCTCGTTTACCATGCTCAGCATTTCATTCCCTTTACACCTCTCACGCTTTCCGGACCCCTTTTTAACCAGCAGCGCTGCCCCGACGGTCCCGCGGTGCAGCTCTTTTAGTGATGCGGGGCAGCGGCCACTCCTGCTGCAGTACCTTTTCAATATTTCTTAGACCATTTTCAATATTTTATTGCGCTCACACTTCCCAGCCTTTCCCATGCTGCTCTTTTTAACCAGCAGCGCTGCCCCGACGCTCCCGCGGTGCAGCTCTTTTAGTGACGCGGAGCAGCGGCCACTCCTGCTGCTGTACCTTTATTGTACCTCGTTTACCATGCTCAGCATTTTATTCCCTTTACACCTCTCACGCTTTCCGGACCCCTTTTTAACCAGCAGCGCTGCCCCGACCGTCCCGCGGTGCAGCTCTTTTAGTGATGCGGGGCAGCGGCCACTCCTGCTGCTGTACCTTTACAATATTTCTTAGACCATTGTCAATATTTTATTCCGCTCACACTTCCCAGCCTTTCCGTGCTGCTCTTTTTAACCAGCAGCGCTGCCCCGACGCTCCCGAGGTGCAGCTCTTTTAGTGATGCGGGGCAGCGGCCACTCCTGCTGCAGTAACCTTTATTGTACCTCGTTTACCATGCTCAGCATTTTATTCCCTTTACACCTCTCAGCCTTTCCCGTGCCGCTCTTTTTAACCAGCAGCGCTGCCCCGACGCTCCCGCGGTGCAGCTCTTTTAGTGACACGGGGCAGCGGCCACACCTGCTGCAGTACCTTTATTGTACCTCGTTTACCATGCTCAGCATTTCATTCCCTTTACACCTCTCAGCCTTTCCCGTGCCGCTCTTTTTAACCAGCAGCGCTACGCCGACGCTCCCGCGGTGCAGCTCTTTTAGTGATGCGGGGCAGCGGCCACTCCTGCTGCTGTACCTTTTCAATATTTCTTAGACCATTGTCAATATTTTATTGCGCTCACACTTCCCAGCCTTTCCCATGCTGCTCTGTTTAACCAGCAGCGCTGCCCCGACGCTCCCGAGGTGCAGCTCTTTTAGTGATGCGGGGCAGCGGCCACACCTGCTGCACTACCTTTATTGTACCTCGTTTACCATGCTCAGCATTTCATTCCCTTTACACCTCTCACGCTTTCCGGACCCCTTTTTAACCAGCAGAGCTGCCCCGACGCTCCCGCGGTGCAGCTCTTTTAGTGATGCGGGGCAGCGGCCACACCTGCTGCACTACCTTTATTGTACCTCGTTTACCATGCTCAGCATTTCATTCCCTTTACACCTCTCACGCTTTCCGGACCCCTTTTTAACCAGCAGCACTGCCCCGACGCTCCCGCGGTGCAGCTCTTTTAGTGACACGGGGCAGCTACACCTGCTGCTGTACCTTTATTGTACCTCGTTTACCATGCTCAGCATTTTATTCCCTTTACACCTCTCAGCCTTTCCCGTGCCGCTCTTTTTAACCAGCAGCGCTGCCCCGACGGTCCCGCGGTGCAGCTCTTTTAGTGATGCGGGGCAGCGGCCACACCTGCTGCAGTACCTTTATTGTACCTCGTTTACCATGCTCAGCATTTTATTCCCTTTACACCTCTCACGCTTTCCGGACCCCTTTTTAACCAGCAGCGCTGCCCCGACCGTCCCGCGGTGCAGCTCTTTTAGTGACACGGGGCAGCGGCCACACCTGCTGCTGTACCTTTATTGTACCTCGTTTACCATGCTCAGCATTTCATTCCCTTTACACCTCTCAGCCTTTCCCGTGCCGCTCTTTTTAACCAGCAGCGCTGCCCCGACGCTCCCGCGGTGCAGCGCTTTTAGTGATGCGGGGCAGCGGCCACTCCTGCAGCAGTATCTTTATTGTACCTCTTTTACCATGCTCAGCATTTCATTCCCTTTACACCTCTCACGCTTTCCGGACCCCATTTTTAACCAGCAGCGCTTCCCCGACGGTCCCGCGGTGCAGCTCTTTTAGTGATGCGGGGCAGCGGCCACTCCTGCTGCAGTACCTTTTCAATATTTCTTAGACCATTGTCAATATTTTATTCCGCTCACACTTCCCAGCCTTTCCCGTGCTGCTCTTTTTAACCAGCAGCGCTGCCCCGACGCTCCCGCGGTGCAGCTCTTTTAGTGATGCGGGGCAGCGGCCACTCCTGCTGCTGTACCTTTATTGTACCTCGTTTACCATGCTCAGCATTTTATTCCCTTTACACCTCTCACGCTTTCCGGACCCCTTTTTAACCAGCAGCGCTGCCCCGACCGTCCCGCGGTGCAGCTCTTTTAGTGATGCGGGGCAGCGGCCACTCCTGCTGCAGTATCTTTATTGTAGTTCTTTTACCATGCTCAGCATTTCATTCCCTTTACACCTCTCACGCTTTCCGGACCCCTTTTTTAACCAGCAGCGCTGCCCCGACGCTCCCGCGGTGCAGCTCTTTTAGTCACACGGGGCAGCGGCCACACCTGCTGCAGTACCTTTATTGTACCTCGTTTACCATGCTCAGCATTTTATTCCCTTTACACCTCTCACGCTTTCCGGACCCCTTTTTAACCAGCAGCGCTGCCCCGACCGTCCCGCGGTGCAGCTCTTTTAGTGATGCGGGGCAGCGGCCACTCCTGCTGCAGTACCTTTATTGTACCTCGTTTACCATGCTCAGCATTTCATTCCCTTTACACCTCTCACGCTTTCCGGACCCCTTTTTAACCAGCAGCACTGCCCCGACGCTCCCGCGGTGCAGCTCTTTTAGTGACACGGGGCAGCTACACCTGCTGCTGTACCTTTATTGTACCTCGTTTACCATGCTCAGCATTTTATTCCCTTTACACCTCTCACGCTTTCCGGACCCCTTTTTAACCAGCAGAGCTGCCCCGACGGTCCCGCGGTGCAGCTCTTTTAGTGACGCGGGGCAGCGGCCACTCCTGCTGCAGTACCTTTATTGTACCTCTTTTACCATGCTCAGCATTTCATTCCCTTTACACCTCTCAGCCTTTCCCGTGCCGCTCTTTTTAACCAGCAGCGCTGCGCCGACGGTCCCGCGGTGCAGCTCTTTTAGTCACACGGGGCAGCGGCCACACCTGCTGCTGTACCTTTATTGTACCTCGTTTACCATGCTCAGCATTTCATTCCCTTTACACCTCTCACGCTTTCCGGACCCCTTTTTAACCAGCAGCACTGCCCCGACGGTCCCGCGGTGCAGCTCTTTTAGTGATGCGGGGCAGCGGCCACTCCTGCTGCAGTACCTTTATTGAACCTCTTTTACCATGCTCAGCATTTTATTCCCTTTACACCTTTCACGCATTCCGGACCCCTTTTTAACCTGCAGCGCTGCCCCGACCGTCCCGCGGTGCAGCTCTTTTAGTGACGCGGGGCAGCGGCCACACCTGCTGCAGTACCTTTATTGTACCTCGTTTACCATGCTCAGCATTTTATTCCCTTTACACCTCTCAGCCTTTCCCGTGCCGCTCTTTTTAACCAGCAGCGCTGCCCCGACGCTCCCGCGGTGCAGCTCTTTTAGTGACGCGGGGCAGCGGCCACACCTGCTGCTGTACCTTTATTGTACCTCGTTTACCATGCTCAGCATTTCATTCCCTTTACACCTCTCACGCTTTCCGGACCCCTTTTTAACCAGCAGCACTGCCCCGACGCTCCCGCGGTGCAGCTCTTTTAGTGACGCGGGGCAGCGGCCACTCCTGCTGCAGTATCTTTATTGTACCTCTTTTACCATGCTCAGCATTTCATTCCCTTTACACCTCTCAGCCTTTCCCGTGCCGCTCTTTTTAACCAGCAGCGCTGCGCCGACGGTCCCGCGGTGCAGCTCTTTTAGTCACACGGGGCAGCGGCCACACCTGCTGCTGTACCTTTATTGTACCTCGTTTACCATGCTCAGCATTTCATTCCCTTTACACCTCTCACGCTTTCCGGACCCCTTTTTAACCAGCAGCACTGCCCCGACGGTCCCGCGGTGCAGCTCTTTTAGTGATGCGGGGCAGCGGCCACTCCTGCTGCAGTATCTTTATTGAACCTCTTTTACCATGCTCAGCATTTTATTCCCTTTACACCTTTCACGCATTCCGGACCCCTTTTTAACCTGCAGCGCTGCCCCGACCGTCCCGCGGTGCAGCTCTTTTAGTGACGCGGGGCAGCGGCCACACCTGCTGCAGTACCTTTATTGTACCTCGTTTACCATGCTCAGCATTTTATTCCCTTTACACCTCTCAGCCTTTCCCGTGCCGCTCTTTTTAACCAGCAGCGCTGCCCCGACGCTCCCGCGGTGCAGCTCTTTTAGTGACGCGGGGCAGCGGCCACACCTGCTGCTGTACCTTTATTGTACCTCGTTTACCATGCTCAGCATTTCATTCCCTTTACACCTCTCACGCTTTCCGGACCCCTTTTTAACCAGCAGCACTGCCCCGACGCTCCCGCGGTGCAGCTCTTTTAGTGACACGGGGCAGCTACACCTGCTGCTGTACCTTTATTGTACCTCGTTTACCATGCTCAGCATTTTATTCCCTTTACACCTCTCAGCCTTTCCCGTGCCGCTCTTTTTAACCAGCAGCGCTGCCCCGACGCTCCCGCGGTGCAGCTCTTTTAGTGACACGGGGCAGCGGCCACACCTGCTGCTGTACCTTTATTGTACCTCGTTTACCATGCTCAGCATTTCATTCCCTTTACACCTCTCAGCCTTTCCCGTGCCGCTCTTTTTAACCAGCAGCGCTGCCCCGACGCTCCCGCGGTGCAGCTCTTTTAGTGATGCGGGGCAGCGGCCACACCTGCTGCTGTACCTTTATTGTACCTCGTTTACCATGCTCAGCATTTTATTCCCTTTACACCTCTCACGCTTTCCGGACCTCTTTTTAACCAGCAGCGCTGCCCCGACCGTCCCGCGGTGCAGCTCTTTTAGTGATGCGGGGCAGCGGCCACTCCTGCTGCTGTACCTTTATTGTACCTCGTTTACCATGCTCAGCATTTCATTCCCTTTACACCTCTCACGCTTTCCGGACCCCTTTTTAACCAGCAGCGCTGCCCCGACGGTCCCGCGGTGCAGCTCTTTTAGTGATGCGGGGCAGCGGCCACTCCTGCTGCAGTACCTTTTCAATATTTCTTAGACCATTTTCAATATTTTATTGCGCTCACACTTCCCAGCCTTTCCGTGCTGCTCTTTTTAACCAGCAGCGCTGCCCCGACGCTCCCGAGGTGCAGCTCTTTTAGTGATGCGGGGCAGCGGCCACTCCTGCTGCAGTAAACTTTATTGTACCTCGTTTACCATGCTCAGCATTTTATTCCCTTTACACCTCTCAGCCTTTCCCGTGCCGCTCTTTTTAACCAGCAGCGCTGCCCCGACGCTCCCGCGGTGCAGCTCTTTTAGTGACACGGGGCAGCGGCCACACCTGCTGCAGTACCTTTATTGTACCTCGTTTACCATGCTCAGCATTTCATTCCCTTTACACCTCTCAGCCTTTCCCGTGCCGCTCTTTTTAACCAGCAGCGCTACGCCGACGCTCCCGCGGTGCAGCTCTTTTAGTGATGCGGGGCAGCGGCCACTCCTGCTGCTGTACCTTTTCAATATTTCTTAGACCATTGTCAATATTTTATTGCGCTCACACTTCCCAGCCTTTCCCATGCTGCTCTGTTTAACCAGCAGCGCTGCCCCGACGCTCCCGAGGTGCAGCTCTTTTAGTGATGCGGGGCAGCGGCCACACCTGCTGCACTACCTTTATTGTACCTCGTTTACCATGCTCAGCATTTCATTCCCTTTACACCTCTCACGCTTTCCGGACCCCTTTTTAACCAGCAGAGCTGCCCCGACGCTCCCGCGGTGCAGCTCTTTTAGTGATGCGGGGCAGCGGCCACACCTGCTGCAGTATCTTTATTGTACCTCTTTTACCATGCTCAGCATTTTATTCCCTTTACACCTCTCACGCTTTCCGGACCCCTTTTTAACCAGCAGCACTGCCCCGACGCTCCCGCGGTGCAGCTCTTTTAGTCACACGGGGCAGCGGCCACACCTGCTGCACTACCTTTATTGTACCTCGTTTACCATGCTCAGCATTTCATTCCCTTTACACCTCTCACGCTTTCCGGACCCCTTTTTAGCCAGCAGCGCTGCCCCGACGGTCCCGCGGTGCAGCTCTTTTAGTGATGCGGGGCAGCGGCCACACCTGCTGCAGTACCTTTATTGTACCTCGTTTACCATGCTCAGCATTTCATTCCCTTTACACCTCTCAGCCTTTCCCGTGCCGCTCTTTTTCAACAGCAGCGCTGCCCCGACGGTCCCGCGGTGCAGCTCTTTTAGTCACACGGGGCAGCGGCCACACCTGCTGCAGTACCTTTATTGTACCTCGTTTACCATGCTCTGCATTTCATTCCCTTTACACCTCTCACGCTTTCCGGACCCCTTTTTAACCAGCAGCGCTGCCCCGACGCTCCCGAGGTGCAGCTCTTTTAGTGATGCGGGGCAGCGGCCACTCCTGCTGCAGTACCTTTATTGTACCTCGTTTACCATGCTCAGCATTTCATTCCCTTTACACCTCTCAGCCTTTCCCGTGCCGCTCTTTTTAACCAGCAGCGCTGCCCCGACGGTCCCGCGGTGCAGCTCTTTTAGTGATGCGGGGCAGCGGCCACACCTGCTGCTGTACCTTTATTGTACCTCGTTTACCATGCTCAGCATTTCATTCCCTTTACACCTCTCACGCTTTCCGGACCCCTTTTTAACCAGCAGCACTGCCCCGACGCTCCCGCGGTGCAGCTCTTTTAGTGATGCGGGGCAGCGGCCACTCCTGCTGCTGTACCTTTATTGTACCTCTTTTACCATGCTCAGCATTTCATTCCCTTTACACCTCTCAGCCTTTCCCGTGCTGCTCTTTTTAACCAGCAGCGCTGCCCCGACGCTCCCGCGGTGCAGCTCTTTTAGTGATGCGGAGCAGCGGCCACTCCTGCTGCTGTACCTTTATTGTACCTCGTTTACCATGCTCAGCATTTCATTCCCTTTACACCTCTCAGCCTTTCCCATGCTGCTCTGTTTAACCAGCAGCGCTGCCCCGACGCTCCCGCGGTGCAGCTCTTTTAGTGACGCGGGGCAGCGGCCACACCTGCTGCAGTACCTTTATTGTACCTCGTTTACCATGCTCAGCATTTTATTCCCTTTACACCTCTCAGCCTTTCCCGTGCCGCTCTTTTTAACCAGCAGCGCTGCCCCGACGCTCCCGCGGTGCAGCTCTTTTAGTGACGCGGGGCAGCGGCCACACCTGCTGCTGTACCTTTATTGTACCTCGTTTACCATGCTCAGCATTTCATTCCCTTTACACCTCTCACGCTTTCCGGACCCCTTTTTTACCAGCAGCACTGCCCCGACGCTCCCGCGGTGCAGCTCTTTTAGTGACACGGGGCAGCTACACCTGCTGCTGTACCTTTATTGTACCTCGTTTACCATGCTCAGCATTTTATTCCCTTTACACCTCTCAGCCTTTCCCGTGCCGCTCTTTTTAACCAGCAGCGCTGCCCCGACGGTCCCGCGGTGCAGCTCTTTTAGTGATGCGGGGCAGCGGCCACACCTGCTGCAGTACCTTTATTGTACCTCGTTTACCATGCTCAGCATTTTATTCCCTTTACACCTCTCACGCTTTCCGGACCCCTTTTTAACCAGCAGCGCTGCCCCGACCGTCCCGCGGTGCAGCTCTTTTAGTGACACGGGGCAGCGGCCACACCTGCTGCTGTACCTTTATTGTACCTCGTTTACCATGCTCAGCATTTCATTCCCTTTACACCTCTCAGCCTTTCCCGTGCCGCTCTTTTTAACCAGCAGCGCTGCCCCGACGCTCCCGCGGTGCAGCGCTTTTAGTGATGCGGGGCAGCGGCCACTCCTGCAGCAGTATCTTTATTGTACCTCTTTTACCATGCTCAGCATTTCATTCCCTTTACACCTCTCACGCTTTCCGGACCCCATTTTTAACCAGCAGCGCTTCCCCGACGGTCCCGCGGTGCAGCTCTTTTAGTGATGCGGGGCAGCGGCCACTCCTGCAGCAGTATCTTTATTGTACCTCGTTTACCATGCTCAGCATTTCATTCCCTTTACACCTCTCAGCCTTTCCCGTGCCGCTCTTTTTAACCAGCAGCGCTGCCCCGACGCTCCCGCGGTGCAGCTCTTTTAGTCACACGGGGCAGCGGCCACACCTGCTGCAGTACCTTTACAGTATTTCTTAGACCATTGTCAATATTTTATTGCGCTCACACTTCCCAGCCTTTCCCATACTGCTCTGTTTAACCAGCAGCGCTGCCCCGACGCTCCCGCGGTGCAGCTCTTTTAGTGATGCGGGGCAGCGGCCACTCCTGCTGCTGTACCTTTATTGTACCTCGTTTACCATGCTCAGCATTTTATTCCCTTTACACCTCTCACGCTTTCCGGACCCCTTTTTAACCAGCAGCGCTGCCCCGACCGTCCCGCGGTGCAGCTCTTTTAGTGATGCGGGGCAGCGGCCACTCCTGCTGCAGTATCTTTATTGTAGTTCTTTTACCATGCTCAGCATTTCATTCCCTTTACACCTCTCACGCTTTCCGGACCCCTTTTTTAACCAGCAGCGCTGCCCCGACGCTCCCGCGGTGCAGCTCTTTTAGTCACACGGGGCAGCGGCCACACCTGCTGCAGTACCTTTATTGTACCTCGTTTACCATGCTCAGCATTTTATTCCCTTTACACCTCTCACGCTTTCCGGACCCCTTTTTAACCAGCAGCGCTGCCCCGACCGTCCCGCGGTGCAGCTCTTTTAGTGATGCGGGGCAGCGGCCACTCCTGCTGCTGTACCTTTATTGTACCTCGTTTACCATGCTCAGCATTTCATTCCCTTTACACCTCTCACGCTTTCCGGACCCCTGTTTAACCAGCAGCGCTGCCCCGACGCTCCCGCGGTGCAGCTCTTTTAGTGACACGGGGCAGCGGCCACACCTGCTGCAGTACGTTTATTGTACCTCGTTTACCATGCTCAGCATTTTATTCCCTTTACACCTCTCAGCCTTTCCCGTGCCGCTCTTTTTAACCAGCAGCGCTGCGCCGACGGTCCCGCGGTGCAGCTCTTTTAGTGATGCGGGGCAGCGGCCACTCCTGCAGCAGTATCTTTATTGTACCTCTTTTACCATGCTCAGCATTTCATTCCCTTTACACCTCTCACGCTTTCCGGACCCCTTTTTAACCAGCAGCGCTGCCCCGACCGTCCCGCGGTGCAGCTCTTTTAGTGATGCGGGGCAGCGGCCACTCCTGCTGCAGTACCTTTTCAATATTTCTTAGACCATTTTCAATATTTTATTGCGCTCACACTTCCCAGCCTTTCCCATGCTGCTCTGTTTAACCAGCAGCGCTGCCCCGATGCTCCCGCGGTGCAGCTCTTTTAGTGATGCGGGGCAGCGGCCACACCTGCTGCAGTACCTTTATTGTACCTCGTTTACCATGCTCAGCATTTCATTCCCTTTACACCTCTCAGCCTTTCCCGTGCTGCTCTTTTTAACCAGCAGCGCTGCCCCGACGCTCCCGCGGTGCAGCTCTTTTAGTGACACGGGGCAGCGGCTACACCTGCTGCAGTACCTTTATTGTACCTCGTTTACCATGCTCAGCATTTTATTCCCTTTACACCTCTCACGCTTTCCGGACCCCTTTTTAACCAGCAGCGCTGCCCCGACCGTCCCGCGGTGCAGCTCTTTTAGTCACACGGGGCAGCGGCCACACCTGCTGCAGTACCTTTATTGTACCTCGTTTACCATGCTCAGCATTTCATTCCCTTTACACCTCTCACGCTTTCCGGACCCCTTTTTAACCAGCAGCGCTGCCCCGACGGTCCCGCGGTGCAGCTCTTTTAGTGATGCGGGGCAGCGGCCACACCTGCTGCAGTACCTTTATTGTACCTCGTTTACCATGCTCAGCATTTCATTCCCTTTACACCTCTCACGCTTTCCGGACCCCTTTTTAGCCAGCAGCGCTGCCCCGACGGTCCCGCGGTGCAGCTCTTTTAGTGACGCGGGGCAGCGGCCACACCTGCTGCTGTACCTTTATTGTACCTCGTTTACCATGCTCAGCATTTCATTCCCTTTACACCTCTCAGCCTTTCCCGTGCCGCTCTTTTTAACCAGCAGCGCTGCCCCGACGCTCCCGCGGTGCAGCTCTTTTAGTCACACGGGGCAGCGGCCACTCCTGCTGCAGTACCTTTATTGTACCTCGTTTACCATGCTCAGCATTTTATTCCCTTTACACCTCTCACGCTTTCCGGACCCCTTTTTAACCAGCAGCGCTGCCCCGACGGTCCCGCGGTGCAGCGCTTTTAGTGATGCGGGGCAGCGGCCACTCCTGCTGCAGTACCTTTATTGTACCTCTTTTACCATGCTCAGCATTTCATTCCCTTTACACCTCTCACGCTTTCCGGACCCCATTTTTAACCAGCAGCGCTTCCCCGACGGTCCCGCGGTGCAGCTCTTTTAGTGATGCGGGGCAGCGGCCACTCCTGCTGCAGTACCTTTTCAATATTTCTTAGACCATTGTCAATATTTTATTGCGCTCACACTTCCCAGCCTTTCCCATACTGCTCTGTTTAACCAGCAGCGCTGCCCCGACGCTCCCGCGGTGCAGCTCTTTTAGTGATGCGGGGCAGCGGCCACTCCTGCTGCAGTACCTTTACAATATTTCTTAGACCATTGTCAATATTTTATTGCGCTCACACTTCCCAGCCTTTCCCGTGCTGCTCTTTTTAACCAGCAGCGCTGCCCCGACGCTCCCGCGGTGCAGCTCTTTTAGTGATGCGGGGCAGCGGCCACTCCTGCTGCTGTACCTTTATTGTACCTCGTTTACCATGCTCAGCATTTTATTCCCTTTACACCTCTCACGCTTTCCGGACCCCTTTTTAACCAGCAGCGCTGCCCCGACGGTCCCGCGGTGCAGCTCTTTTAGTGATGCGGGGCAGCGGCCACTCCTGCTGCTGTACCTTTATTGTACCTCGTTTACCATGCTCAGCATTTCATTCCCTTTACACCTCTCACGCTTTCCGGACCCCTGTTTAACCAGCAGCGCTGCCCCGACGCTCCCGCGGTGCAGCTCTTTTAGTGACACGGGGCAGCGGCCACACCTGCTGCAGTACCTTTATTGTACCTCGTTTACCATGCTCAGCATTTTATTCCCTTTACACCTCTCAGCCTTTCCCGTGCCGCTCTTTTTAACCAGCAGCGCTGCGCCGACGCTCCCGCGGTGCAGCTCTTTTAGTGATGCGGGGCAGCGGCCACTCCTGCTGCAGTATCTTTATTGTACCTCTTTTACCATGCTCAGCATTTCATTCCCTTTACACCTCTCACGCTTTCCAGTGCCGCTCTTTTTAACCAGCAGCGCTGCCCCGACGGTCCCGCGGTGCAGCTCTTTTAGTGATGCGGGGCAGCGGCCACACCTGCTGCTGTACCTTTATTGTACCTCGTTTACCATGCTCAGCATTTTATTCCCTTTACACCTCTCACGCTTTCCGGACCCCTTTTTAACCAGCAGCGCTGCCCCGACGCTCCCGAGATGCAGCTCTTTTAGTGATGCGGGGCAGCGGCCACACCTGCTGCAGTACCTTTATTGTACCTCGTTTACCATGCTCAGCATTTCATTCCCTTTACACCTCTCACGCTTTCCGGACCCCTTTTTAACCAGCAGCGCTGCCCCGACGCTCCCGCGGTGCAGCTCTTTTAGTGATGCGGGGCAGCGGCCACTCTTGCAGCAGTATCTTTATTGTACCTCGTTTACCATGCTCAGCATTTCATTCCCTTTACACCTCTCACGCTTTCCGGACCCCTTTTTAACCAGCAGCACTGCCCCGACGCTCCCGCGGTGCAGCTCTTTTAGTGATGCGGGGCAGCGGCCACTCCTGCAGCAGTATCTTTATTGTACCTCTTTTACCATGCTCAGCATTTCATTCCCTTTACACCTCTCACGCTTTCCGGACCCCTTTTTAGCCAGCAGCGCTGCCCCGACGGTCCCGCGGTGCAGCTCTTTTAGTCACACGGGGCAGCGGCCACACCTGCTGCAGTACGTTTATTGTACCTCGTTTACCATGCTCAGCATTTTATTCCCTTTACACCTCTCAGCCTTTCCCGTGCCGCTCTTTTTAACCAGCAGCGCTGCGCCGACGCTCCCGCGGTGCAGCTCTTTTAGTGATGCGGGGCAGCGGCCACTCCTGCAGCAGTATCTTTATTGTACCTCTTTTACCATGCTCAGCATTTCATTCCCTTTACACCTCTCACGCTTTCCGGACCCCTTTTTAGCCAGCAGCGCTGCCCCGACCGTCCCGCGGTGCAGCTCTTTTAGTGACGCGGGGCAGCGGCCACACCTGCTGCAGTACCTTTATTGTACCTCGTTTACAATGCTCAGCATTTTATTCCCTTTACACCTCTCAGCCTTTCCCGTGCCGCTCTTTTTAACCAGCAGCGCTGCCCCGACGCTCCCGAGGTGCAGCTCTTTTAGTCACACGGGGCAGCGGCCACTCCTGCTGCTGTACCTTTACAGTATTTCTTAGACCATTTTCAATATTTTATTGCGCTCACACTTCCCAGCCTTTCCCATGCTGCTCTTTTTAACCAGCAGCGCTGCCCCGACGCTCCCGCGGTGCAGCTCTTTTAGTGACGCGGAGCAGCGGCCACTCCTGCTGCTGTACCTTTATTGTACCTCGTTTACCATGCTCAGCATTTTATTCCCTTTACACCTCTCACGCTTTCCGGACCCCTTTTTAACCAGCAGCGCTGCCCCGACCGTCCCGCGGTGCAGCTCTTTTAGTGATGCGGGGCAGCGGCCACTCCTGCTGCAGTACCTTTACAATATTTCTTAGACCATTGTCAATACTTTATTGCGCTGACGTTTCCCAGCCTTTCCCGTGCTGCTCTGTTTAACCAGCAGCGCTGCCCCGACGCTCCCGCGGTGCAGCTCCCTTAGTGACACGGGGCAGGGGCCGAGAGCCCTCTAGGTGCGGCTCCTCTATAGCACTTTACCGTTTTCTATTTTATTTCATTGGCACCTCGCGCGTTGCGCCGGGCGCCTCATTCGGGGACATGCGCCGGCTCCCACAGCGCCCCGCCCGCCGCCGCTCCCCGGGGGCCTCCCCGCTGCTCTCGGGAGATCGCACACCGCACGCGGCCCAAGCCCCGTCTCGCCGACGGCACTCACCACCCGCCGCCCGCCGCCGCGTTCTCCCGCTCCCTACCGGCACGAAGCGGCGCTGCCGATGACGGAGCCGATGCGCGGCTGCCACGCCGCTCTCTCCGCGCCTCAGGGCCGGCGCCTTCGGCCGCTCAGGGCGGCGTCCCCGCATCCGGGCCAGCCCGCGGAGCTCCTGCCGCCGCCGCCGCCGCCCCCCGACTGAGGGGCCGCGACGCCGGCGCCCCCTTTTATACTCCGCACCCCCTTTTCCCGCCACTGCCGCGGTGGGCTCCCCCCGCCTCAAAATCGCCCAGAAGCGCCCGAGGCGGGAACGGCGCAGCCCCACCGGCGCCTCGGAGAAGCTCTTCTAGTGACAAGGAGCAGCGGCCACTCCTGCTGCAGTACCTTTATTGTACCTCGTTTACCATGCTCAGCATTTCATTCCCTTTACACCTCTCACGCTTTCCGGACCCCTTTTAAGCCGGCAGCACTGCCCCGACGGTCCCGCGGTGCAGCTCTTTTAGTGATGCGGGGCAGCGGCCACTCCTGCAGCAGTATCTTTATTGTACCTCGTTTACCATGCTCAGCATTTCATTCCCTTTACACCTCTCAGCCTTTCCCGTGCCGCTCTTTTTAACCAGCAGCGCTGCCCCGACGCTCCCGCGGTGCAGCTCTTTTAGTCACACGGGGCAGCGGCCACACCTGCTGCAGTACCTTTATTGTACCTCGTTTACCATGCTCAGCATTTTATTCCCTTTACACCTCTCACGCTTTCCGGACCCCTTTTTAACCAGCAGCGCTGCCCCGACCGTCCCGCGGTGCAGCTCTTTTAGTGATGCGGGGCAGCGGCCACTCCTGCTGCAGTACCTTTTTTGTACCTCTTTTACCATGCTCAGCATTTCATTCCCTTTACACCTCTCAGCCTTTCCCGTGCCGCTCTTTTTAACCAGCAGCGCTGCCCCGACGCTCCCGCGGTGCAGCTCTTTTAGTGATGCGGGGCAGCGGCCACTCCTGCAGCAGTATCTTTATTGTACCTCTTTTACCATGCTCAGCATTTCATTCCCTTTACACCTCTCACGCTTTCCGGACCCCTTTTTAACCAGCAGCACTGCCCCGACGCTCCCGCGGTGCAGCTCTTTTAGTGACGCGGGGCAGCGGCCACACCTGCTGCAGTACCTTTATTGTACCTCGTTTACCATGCTCAGCATTTTATTCCCTTTACACCTCTCACGCTTTCCGGACCCCTTTTTAACCAGCAGCGCTGCCCCGACCGTCCCGCGGTGCAGCTCTTTTAGTGATGCGGGGCAGCGGCCACTCCTGCTGCAGTACCTTTTCAATATTTCTTAGACCATTTTCAATATTTTATTGCGCTCACACTTCCCAGCCTTTCCCATGCTGCTCTGTTTAACCAGCAGCGCTGCCCCGATGCTCCCGCGGTGCAGCTCTTTTAGTGACACGGGGCAGCTACACCTGCTGCTGTACCTTTATTGTACCTCGTTTACCATGCTCAGCATTTCATTCCCTTTACACCTCTCAGCCTTTCCCGTGCTGCTCTTTTTAACCAGCAGCGCTGCCCCGACGCTCCCGCGGTGCAGCTCTTTTAGTGACACGGGGCAGCGGCTACACCTGCTGCTGTACCTTTATTGTACCTCGTTTACCATGCTCAGCATTTCATTCCCTTTACACCTCTCACGCTTTCCGGACCCCTTTTTAACCAGCAGCGCTGCCCCGACCGTCCCGCGGTGCAGCTCTTTTAGTGATGCGGGGCAGCGGCCACACCTGCTGCAGTACCTTTATTGTACCTCGTTTACCATGCTCAGCATTTCATTCCCTTTACACCTCTCAGCCTTTCCCGTGCCGCTCTTTTTCAACAGCAGCGCTGCCCCGACGCTCCCGCGGTGCAGCTCTTTTAGTCACACGGGGCAGCGGCCACACCTGCTGCAGTACCTTTATTGTACCTCGTTTACCATGCTCTGCATTTCATTCCCTTTACACCTCTCACGCTTTCCGGACCCCTTTTTAACCAGCAGCGCTGCCCCGACGCTCCCGAGGTGCAGCTCTTTTAGTGATGCGGGGCAGCGGCCACTCCTGCTGCAGTACCTTTATTGTACCTCTTTTACCATGCTCAGCATTTCATTCCCTTTACACCTCTCACGCTTTCCGGACCCCTTTTTAGCCAGCAGCGCTGCCCCGACGGTCCCGCGGTGCAGCTCTTTTAGTGATGCGGAGCAGCGGCCACACCTGCTGCAGTACCTTTATTGTACCTCGTTTACCATGCTCAGCATTTTATTCCCTTTACACCTCTCACGCTTTCCCGTGCCGCTCTTTTTAACCAGCAGCGCTGCCCCGACGCTCCCGCGGTGCAGCTCTTTTAGTGACATGGGGCAGCGGCCACACCTGGTGCAGTACCTTTACAGTATTTCTTAGACCATTGTCAATATTTTATTGCGCTCACACTTCCAGGCCTTTCCCATGCTGCTCTGTTTAACCAGCAGCGCTGCCCCGACGCTCCCGCGGTGCAGCTCTTTTAGTCACACGGGGCAGCGGCCACACCTGCTGCAGTACCTTTATTGTACCTCGTTTACCATGCTCAGCATTTCATTCCCTTTACACCTCTCAGCCTTTCCCGTGCCGCTCTTTTTAACCAGCAGCGCTGCGCCGACGGTCCCGCGGTGCAGCTCTTTTAGTCACACGGGGCAGCGGCCACACCTGCTGCTGTACCTTTATTGTACCTCGTTTACCATGCTCAGCATTTCATTCCCTTTACACCTCTCACGCTTTCCGGACCCCTTTTTAACCAGCAGCACTGCCCCGACGGTCCCGCGGTGCAGCTCTTTTAGTGATGCGGGGCAGCGGCCACTCCTGCTGCTGTACCTTTATTGTACCTCTTTTACCATGCTCAGCATTTCATTCCCTTTACACCTCTCAGCCTTTCCCGTGCTGCTCTTTTTAACCAGCAGCGCTGCCCCGACGGTCCCGCGGTGCAGCTCTTTTAGTGATGCGGAGCAGCGGCCACTCCTGCTGCTGTACCTTTATTGTACCTCGTTTACCATGCTCAGCATTTCATTCCCTTTACACCTCTCAGCCTTTCCCGTGCTGCTCTTTTTAACCAGCAGCGCTGCCCCGACGCTCCCGCGGTGCAGCTCTTTTAGTGATGCGGGGCAGCGGCCACTCCTGCTGCAGTATCTTTATTGAACCTCTTTTACCATGCTCAGCATTTTATTCCCTTTACACCTTTCACGCATTCCGGACCCCTTTTTAACCTGCAGCGCTGCCCCGACCGTCCCGCGGTGCAGCTCTTTTAGTGACGCGGGGCAGCGGCCACACCTGCTGCAGTACCTTTATTGTACCTCGTTTACCATGCTCAGCATTTTATTCCCTTTACACCTCTCAGCCTTTCCCGTGCCGCTCTTTTTAACCAGCAGCGCTGCCCCGACGCTCCCGCGGTGCAGCTCTTTTAGTGACGCGGGGCAGCGGCCACACCTGCTGCTGTACCTTTATTGTACCTCGTTTACCATGCTCAGCATTTCATTCCCTTTACACCTCTCACGCTTTCCGGACCCCTTTTTAACCAGCAGCACTGCCCCGACGCTCCCGCGGTGCAGCTCTTTTAGTGATGCGGGGCAGCTACACCTGCTGCTGTACCTTTATTGTACCTCGTTTACCATGCTCAGCATTTTATTCCCTTTACACCTCTCAGCCTTTCCCGTGCCGCTCTTTTTAACCAGCAGCGCTGCCCCGACGCTCCCGCGGTGCAGCTCTTTTAGTGACACGGGGCAGCGGCCACACCTGCTGCTGTACCTTTATTGTACCTCGTTTACCATGCTCAGCATTTTATTCCCTTTACACCTCTCACGCTTTCCGGACCCCTTTTTAACCAGCAGCGCTGCCCCGACGGTCCCGCGGTGCAGCTCTTTTAGTGACGCGGGGCAGCGGCCACTCCTGCTGCAGTATCTTTATTGTACCTCTTTTACCATGCTCAGCATTTCATTCCCTTTACACCTCTCAGCCTTTCCCGTGCCGCTCTTTTTAACCAGCAGCGCTGCCCCGACGCTCCCGCGGTGCAGCTCTTTTAGTGATGCGGGGCAGCGGCCACACCTGCTGCTGTACCTTTATTGTACCTCGTTTACCATGCTCAGCATTTCATTCCCTTTACACCTCTCAGCCTTTCCCGTGCCGCTCTTTTTAACCAGCAGCGCTGCCCCGACGCTCCCGCGGTGCAGCTCTTTTAGTCACACGGGGCAGCGGCCACACCTGCTGCAGTACCTTTACAGTATTTCTTAGACCATTGTCAATATTTTATTGCGCTCACACTTCCCAGCCTTTCCCGTGCCGCTCTTTTTAACCAGCAGCGCTGCCCCGACGGTCCCGCGGTGCAGCTCTTTTAGTGATGCGGGGCAGCGGCCACACCTGCTGCAGTACCTTTATTGTACCTCGTTTACCATGCTCAGCATTTTATTCCCTTTACACCTCTCACGCTTTCCGGACCCCTTTTTAACCAGCAGCGCTGCCCCGACCGTCCCGCGGTGCAGCTCTTTTAGTGATGCGGGGCAGCGGCCACACCTGCTGCTGTACCTTTATTGTACCTCGTTTACCATGCTCAGCATTTCATTCCCTTTACACCTCTCACGCTTTCCGGACCCCTTTTTAACCAGCAGCACTGCCCCGACGCTCCCGCGGTGCAGCTCTTTTAGTCACACGGGGCAGCGGCCACACCTGCTGCAGTACCTTTATTGTACCTCGTTTACCATGCTCAGCATTTCATTCCCTTTACACCTCTCACGCTTTCCGGACCCCTTTTTAACCAGCAGCGCTGCCCCGACCGTCCCGCGGTGCAGCTCTTTTAGTGATGCGGGGCAGCGGCCACTCCTGCTGCAGTACCTTTTCAATATTTCTTAGACCATTTTCAATATTTTATTGCGCTCACACTTCCCAGCCTTTCCCATGCTGCTCTGTTTAACCAGCAGCGCTGCCCCGATGCTCCCGCGGTGCAGCTCTTTTAGTGATGCGGGGCAGCGGCCACACCTGCTGCAGTACCTTTATTGTACCTCGTTTACCATGCTCAGCATTTCATTCCCTTTACACCTCTCACGCTTTCCGGACCCCTTTTTAACCAGCAGCGCTGCCCCGACGCTCCCGCGGTGCAGCTCTTTTAGTGATGCGGGGCAGCGGCCACTCCTGCTGCTGTACCTTTACAATATTTCTTAGACCATTGTCAATACTTTATTGCGCTGACGTTTCCCAGCCTTTCCCGTGCTGCTCTGTTTAACCAGCAGCGCTGCCCCGACGCTCCCGCGGTGCAGCTCCCTTAGTGACACGGGGCAGGGGCCGAGAGCCCTCTAGGTGCGGCTCCTCTATAGCACTTTACCGTTTTCTATTTTATTTCATTGGCACCTCGCGCGTTGCGCCGGGCGCCTCATTCGGGGACATGCGCCGGCTCCCACAGCGCCCCGCCCGCCGCCGCTCCCCGGGGGCCTCCCCGCTGCTCTCGGGAGATCGCACACCGCACGCGGCCCAAGCCCCGTCTCGCCGACGGCACTCACCACCCGCCGCCCGCCGCCGCGTTCTCCCGCTCCCTACCGGCACGAAGCGGCGCTGCCGATGACGGAGCCGATGCGCGGCTGCCACGCCGCTCTCTCCGCGCCTCAGGGCCGGCGCCTTCGGCCGCACAGGGCGGCGTCCCCGCATCCGGGCCAGCCCGCGGAGCTCCTGCCGCCGCCGCCGCCGCCCCCCGACTGAGGGGCCGCGACGCCGGCGCCCCCTTTTATACTCCGCACCCCCTTTTCCCGCCACTGCCGCGGTGGGCTCCCCCCGCCTCAAAATCGCCCAGAAGCGCCCGAGGCGGGAACGGCGCAGCCCCACCGGCGCCTCGGAGAAGCTCTTCTAGTGACAAGGAGCAGCGGCCACCCCTCCTGCAGTACCTTTATTGTACCTCGTTTACCATGCTCAGCATTTCATTCCCTTTACAACTCTCAGCCTTTCCCGTGCCGCTCTTTTTAACCAGCAGCGCTGCCCCGACGCTCCCGCGGTGCAGCTCTTTTAGTGATGCGGGGCAGCGGCCACTCCTGCTGCTGTACCTTTATTGTACCTCGTTTACCATGCTCAGCATTTCATTCCCTTTACACCTCTCACGCTTTCCGGACCCCTTTTTAACCAGCAGCGCTGCCCCGACGGTCCCGCGGTGCAGCTCTTTTAGTGATGCGGGGCAGCGGCCACTCCTGCTGCAGTACCTTTTCAATATTTCTTAGACCATTTTCAATATTTTATTGCGCTCACACTTCCCAGCCTTTCCCATGCTGCTCTGTTTAACCAGCAGCGCTGCCCCGACGCTCCCGCGGTGCAGCTCTTTTAGTGACGCGGAGCAGCGGCCACACCTGCTGCAGTACCTTTATTGTACCTCGTTTACCATGCTCAGCATTTCATTCCCTTTACACCTCTCACGCTTTCCGGACCCCTTTTTAACCAGCAGCGCTGCCCCGACCGTCCCGCGGTGCAGCTCTTTTAGTGATGCGGGGCAGCGGCCACTCCTGCTGCAGTACCTTTTCAATATTTCTTAGACCATTTTCAATATTTTATTGCGCTCACACTTCCCAGCCTTTCCCATGCTGCTCTGTTTAACCAGCAGCGCTGCCCCGATGCTCCCGCGGTGCAGCTCTTTTAGTGATGCGGGGCAGCGGCCACACCTGCTGCAGTACCTTTATTGTACCTCGTTTACCATGCTCAGCATTTCATTCCCTTTACACCTCTCACGCTTTCCGGACCCCTTTTTAACCAGCAGCACTGCCCCGACGCTCCCGCGGTGCAGCTCTTTTAGTGACACGGGGCAGCGGCCACTCCTGCTGCTGTACCTTTATTGTACCTCGTTTACCATGCTCAGCATTTCATTCCCTTTACACCTCTCAGCCTTTCCCGTGCTGCTCTTTTTAACCAGCAGCGCTGCCCCGACGCTCCCGCGGTGCAGCTCTTTTAGTGACACGGGGCAGCGGCTACACCTGCTGCTGTACCTTTATTGTACCTCGTTTACCATGCTCAGCATTTCATTCCCTTTACACCTCTCACGCTTTCCGGACCCCTTTTTAACCAGCAGCGCTGCCCCGACGCTCCCGCGGTGCAGCTCTTTTAGTGATGCGGGGCAGCGGCCACTCCTGCTGCTGTACCTTTACAATATTTCTTAGACCATTGTCAATACTTTATTGCGCTGACGTTTCCCAGCCTTTCCCGTGCTGCTCTGTTTAACCAGCAGCGCTGCCCCGACGCTCCCGCGGTGCAGCTCCCTTAGTGACACGGGGCAGGGGCCGAGAGCCCTCTAGGTGCGGCTCCTCTATAGCACTTTACCGTTTTCTATTTTATTTCATTGGCACCTCGCGCGTTGCGCCGGGCGCCTCATTCGGGGACATGCGCCGGCTCCCACAGCGCCCCGCCCGCCGCCGCTCCCCGGGGGCCTCCCCGCTGCTCTCGGGAGATCGCACACCGCACGCGGCCCAAGCCCCGTCTCGCCGACGGCACTCACCACCCGCCGCCCGCCGCCGCGTTCTCCCGCTCCCTACCGGCACGAAGCGGCGCTGCCGATGACGGAGCCGATGCGCGGCTGCCACGCCGCTCTCTCCGCGCCTCAGGGCCGGCGCCTTCGGCCGCACAGGGCGGCGTCCCCGCATCCGGGCCAGCCCGCGGAGCTCCTGCCGCCGCCGCCGCCGCCCCCCGACTGAGGGGCCGCGACGCCGGCGCCCCCTTTTATACTCCGCACCCCCTTTTCCCGCCACTGCCGCGGTGGGCTCCCCCCGCCTCAAAATCGCCCAGAAGCGCCCGAGGCGGGAACGGCGCAGCCCCACCGGCGCCTCGGAGAAGCTCTTCTAGTGACAAGGAGCAGCGGCCACCCCTCCTGCAGTACCTTTATTGTACCTCGTTTACCATGCTCAGCATTTCATTCCCTTTACACCTCCCAGCCTTTCCCGTGCCGCTCTTTTTAACCAGCAGCGCTGCCCCGACGCTCCCGCGGTGCAGCTCTTTTAGTCACACGGGGCAGCGGCCACACCTGCTGCAGTACCTTTATTGTACCTCGTTTACCATGCTCAGCATTTTATTCCCTTTACACCTCTCACGCTTTCCGGACCCCTTTTTAACCAGCAGCGCTGCCCCGACCGTCCCGCGGTGCAGCTCTTTTAGTGATGCGGGGCAGCGGCCACTCCTGCTGCTGTACCTTTATTGTACCTCGTTTACCATGCTCAGCATTTCATTCCCTTTACACCTCTCACGCTTTCCGGACCCCTTTTTAACCAGCAGCGCTGCCCCGACGATCCCGCGGTGCAGCTCTTTTAGTGATGCGGGGCAGCGGCCACTCCTGCTGCAGTACCTTTTCAATATTTCTTAGACCATTTTCAATATTTTATTGCGCTCACACTTCCCAGCCTTTCCCATGCTGCTCTGTTTAACCAGCAGCGCTGCCCCGACGCTCCCGCGGTGCAGCTCTTTTAGTGACGCGGAGCAGCGGCCACTCCTGCTGCTGTACCTTTATTGTACCTCGTTTACCATGCTCAGCATTTTATTCCCTTTACACCTCTCACGCTTTCCGGACCCCTTTTTAACCAGCAGCGCTGCCCCGACCGTCCCGCGGTGCAGCTCTTTTAGTGATGCGGGGCAGCGGCCACTCCTGCTGCTGTACCTTTACAATATTTCTTAGACCATTGTCAATATTTTATTCCGCTCACACTTCCCAGCCTTTCCGTGCTGCTCTTTTTAACCAGCAGCGCTGCCCCGACGGTCCCGCGGTGCAGCTCTTTTAGTGATGCGGGGCAGCGGCCACTCCTGCTGCTGTACCTTTATTGTACCTCGTTTACCATGCTCAGCATTTCATTCCCTTTACACCTCTCACGCTTTCCGGACCCCTTTTTAACCAGCAGCACTGCCCCGACGGTCCCGCGGTGCAGCTCTTTTAGTGATGCGGGGCAGCGGCCACTCCTGCTGCTGTACCTTTATTGTACCTCGTTTACCATGCTCAGCATTTCATTCCCTTTACACCTCTCAGCCTTTCCCGTGCCGCTCTTTTTAACCAGCAGCGCTGCCCCGACGCTCCCGCGGTGCAGCTCTTTTAGTGATGCGGAGCAGCGGCCACTCCTGCTGCTGTACCTTTATTGTACCTCGTTTACCATGCTCAGCATTTCATTCCCTTTACACCTCTCAGCCTTTCCCATGCTGCTCTGTTTAACCAGCAGCGCTGCCCCGACGCTCCCGCGGTGCAGCTCTTTTAGTGATGCGGGGCAGCGGCCACACCTGCTGCAGTATCTTTATTGAACCTCTTTTACCATGCTCAGCATTTTATTCCCTTTACACCTTTCACGCATTCCGGACCCCTTTTTAACCTGCAGCGCTGCCCCGACCGTCCCGCGGTGCAGCTCTTTTAGTGACGCGGGGCAGCGGCCACACCTGCTGCAGTACCTTTATTGTACCTCGTTTACCATGCTCAGCATTTTATTCCCTTTACACCTCTCAGCCTTTCCCGTGCCGCTCTTTTTAACCAGCAGCGCTGCCCCGACGCTCCCGCGGTGCAGCTCTTTTAGTGACGCGGGGCAGCGGCCACACCTGCTGCTGTACCTTTATTGTACCTCGTTTACCATGCTCAGCATTTCATTCCCTTTACACCTCTCACGCTTTCCGGACCCCTTTTTAACCAGCAGCACTGCCCCGACGCTCCCGCGGTGCAGCTCTTTTAGTGACACGGGGCAGCGGCCACACCTGCTGCTGTACCTTTATTGTACCTCGTTTACCATGCTCAGCATTTCATTCCCTTTACACCTCTCAGCCTTTCCCGTGCCGCTCTTTTTAACCAGCAGCGCTGCCCCGACGCTCCCGAGGTGCAGCTCTTTTAGTGACACGGGGCAGCGGCCACACCTGCTGCTGTACCTTTATTGTACCTCGTTTACCATGCTCAGCATTTCATTCCCTTTACACCTCTCACGCTTTCCGGACCCCTTTTTAACCAGCAGCGCTGCCCCGACCGTCCCGCGGTGCAGCTCTTTTAGTGATGCGGGGCAGCGGCCACACCTGCTGCAGTACCTTTATTGTACCTCGTTTACCATGCTCAGCATTTCATTCCCTTTACACCTCTCACGCTTTCCGGACCCCTTTTTAACCAGCAGCGCTGCCCCGACGCTCCCGCGGTGCAGCTCTTTTAGTGATGCGGGGCAGCGGCCACACCTGCTGCAGTATCTTTATTGTACCTCTTTTACCATGCTCAGCATTTCATTCCCTTTACACCTCTCACGCTTTCCGGACCCCTTTTTAGCCAGCAGCGCTGCCCCGACGGTCCCGCGGTGCAGCTCTTTTAGTGATGCGGGGCAGCGGCCACACCTGCTGCAGTATCTTTATTGTACCTCGTTTACCATGCTCAGCATTTTATTCCCTTTACACCTCTCACGCTTTCCCGTGCCGCTCTTTTTAACCAGCAGCGCTGCCCCGACGCTCCCGCGGTGCAGCTCTTTTAGTGATGCGGGGCAGCGGCCACACCTGCTGCTGTACCTTTATTGTACCTCGTTTACCATGCTCAGCATTTCATTCCCTTTACACCTCTCAGCCTTTCCCGTGCCGCTCTTTTTAACCAGCAGCGCTGCCCCGACGCTCCCGAGGTGCAGCTCTTTTAGTCACACGGGGCAGCGGCCACACCTGGTGCAGTACCTTTACAGTATTTCTTAAACCATTGTCAATATTTTATTGCGCTCACACTTCCAGGCCTTTCCAATGCTGCTCTGTTTAACCAGCAGCGCTGCCCCGACGCTCCCGCGGTGCAGCTCTTTTAGTGGTGCGGGGCAGCGGCCACACCTGCTGCTGTACCTTTATTGTACCTCGTTTACCATGCTCAGCATTTCATTCCCTTTACACCTCTCACGCTTTCCGGACCCCTTTTTAACCAGCAGCACTGCCCCGACGCTCCCGCGGTGCAGCTCTTTTAGTGACACGGGGCAGCTACACCTGCTGCAGTACCTTTATTGTACCTCGTTTACCATGCTCAGCATTTCATTCCCTTTACACCTCTCACGCTTTCCGGACCCCTTTTTAACCAGCAGCACTGCCCCGACGCTCCCGCTGTGCAGCTCTTTTAGTGACACGGGGCAGCTACACCTGCTGCTGTACCTTTATTGTACCTCGTTTACCATGCTCAGCATTTCATTCCCTTTACACCTCTCAGCCTTTCCCGTGCCGCTCTTTTTAACCAGCAGCGCTGCCCCGACGGTCCCGCGGTGCAGCTCTTTTAGTCACACGGGGCAGCGGCCACACCTGCTGCAGTACCTTTATTGTACCTCGTTTACCATGCTCAGCATTTCATTCCCTTTACACCTCTCACGCTTTCCGGACCCCTTTTTAACCAGCAGCGCTGCCCCGACCGTCCCGCGGTGCAGCTCTTTTAGTGATGCGGGGCAGCGGCCACTCCTGCTGCTGTACCTTTATTGTACCTCGTTTACCATGCTCAGCATTTCATTCCCTTTACACCTCTCACGCTTTCCGGACCCCTTTTTAACCAGCAGCGCTGCCCCGACGCTCCCGAGGTGCAGCTCTTTTAGTCACACGGGGCAGCGGCCACACCTGGTGCAGTACCTTTACAGTATTTCTTAAACCATTGTCAATATTTTATTGCGCTCACACTTCCAGGCCTTTCCAATGCTGCTCTGTTTAACCAGCAGCGCTGCCCCGACGGTCCCGCGGTGCAGCTCTTTTAGTGGTGCGGGGCAGCGGCCACACCTGCTGCTGTACCTTTATTGTACCTCGTTTACCATGCTCAGCATTTCATTCCCTTTACACCTCTCACGCTTTCCGGACCCCTTTTTAACCAGCAGCACTGCCCCGACGCTCCCGCGGTGCAGCTCTTTTAGTGACACGGGGCAGCTACACCTGCTGCAGTACCTTTATTGTACCTCGTTTACCATGCTCAGCATTTTATTCCCTTTACACCTCTCACGCTTTCCGGACCCCTTTTTAACCAGCAGCGCTGCCCCGACGGTCCCGCGGTGCAGCTCTTTTAGTCACACGGGGCAGCGGCCACACCTGCTGCAGTACCTTTATTGTACCTCGTTTACCATGCTCAGCATTTCATTCCCTTTACACCTCTCACGCTTTCCGGACCCCTTTTTAACCAGCAGCGCTCCCCCGACCGTCCCGCGGTGCAGCTCTTTTAGTGATGCGGGGCAGCGGCCACTCCTGCTGCAGTACCTTTTCAATATTTCTTAGACCATTTTCAATATTTTATTGCGCTCACACTTCCCAGCCTTTCCCATGCTGCTCTGTTTAACCAGCAGCGCTGCCCCGATGCTCCCGCGGTGCAGCTCTTTTAGTGATGCGGGGCAGCGGCCACACCTGCTGCAGTACCTTTATTGTACCTCGTTTACCATGCTCAGCATTTCATTCCCTTTACACCTCTCACGCTTTCCGGACCCCTTTTTAACCAGCAGCGCTGCCCCGACGCTCCCGAGGTGCAGCTCTTTTAGTCACACGGGGCAGCGGCCACTCCTGCTGCTGTACCTTTACAGTATTTCTTAGACCATTTTCAATATTTTATTGCGCTCACACTTCCCAGCCTTTCCCATGCTGCTCTTTTTAACCAGCAGCGCTGCCCCGACGCTCCCGCGGTGCAGCTCTTTTAGTGACGCGGAGCAGCGGCCACTCCTGCTGCTGTACCTTTATTGTACCTCGTTTACCATGCTCAGCATTTTATTCCCTTTACACCTCTCACGCTTTCCGGACCCCTTTTTAACCAGCAGCGCTGCCCCGACCGTCCCGCGGTGCAGCTCTTTTAGTGATGCGGGGCAGCGGCCACTCCTGCTGCAGTACCTTTACAATATTTCTTAGACCATTGTCAATACTTTATTGCGCTGACGTTTCCCAGCCTTTCCCGTGCTGCTCTGTTTAACCAGCAGCGCTGCCCCGACGCTCCCGCGGTGCAGCTCCCTTAGTGACACGGGGCAGGGGCCGAGAGCCCTCTAGGTGCGGCTCCTCTATAGCACTTTACCGTTTTCTATTTTATTTCATTGGCACCTCGCGCGTTGCGCCGGGCGCCTCATTCGGGGACATGCGCCGGCTCCCACAGCGCCCCGCCCGCCGCCGCTCCCCGGGGGCCTCCCCGCTGCTCTCGGGAGATCGCACACCGCACGCGGCCCAAGCCCCGTCTCGCCGACGGCACTCACCACCCGCCGCCCGCCGCCGCGTTCTCCCGCTCCCTACCGGCACGAAGCGGCGCTGCCGATGACGGAGCCGATGCGCGGCTGCCACGCCGCTCTCTCCGCGCCTCAGGGCCGGCGCCTTCGGCCGCTCAGGGCGGCGTCCCCGCATCCGGGCCAGCCCGCGGAGCTCCTGCCGCCGCCGCCGCCGCCCCCCGACTGAGGGGCCGCGACGCCGGCGCCCCCTTTTATACTCCGCACCCCCTTTTCCCGCCACTGCCGCGGTGGGCTCCCCCCGCCTCAAAATCGCCCAGAAGCGCCCGAGGCGGGAACGGCGCAGCCCCACCGGCGCCTCGGAGAAGCTCTTCTAGTGACAAGGAGCAGCGGCCACTCCTGCTGCAGTACCTTTATTGTACCTCGTTTACCATGCTCAGCATTTCATTCCCTTTACACCTCTCACGCTTTCCGGACCCCTTTTAAGCCGGCAGCACTGCCCCGACGGTCCCGCGGTGCAGCTCTTTTAGTGATGCGGGGCAGCGGCCACTCCTGCAGCAGTATCTTTATTGTACCTCGTTTACCATGCTCAGCATTTCATTCCCTTTACACCTCTCAGCCTTTCCCGTGCCGCTCTTTTTAACCAGCAGCGCTGCCCCGACGCTCCCGCGGTGCAGCTCTTTTAGTCACACGGGGCAGCGGCCACACCTGCTGCAGTACCTTTATTGTACCTCGTTTACCATGCTCAGCATTTTATTCCCTTTACACCTCTCACGCTTTCCGGACCCCTTTTTAACCAGCAGCGCTGCCCCGACCGTCCCGCGGTGCAGCTCTTTTAGTGATGCGGGGCAGCGGCCACTCCTGCTGCAGTACCTTTTTTGTACCTCTTTTACCATGCTCAGCATTTCATTCCCTTTACACCTCTCAGCCTTTCCCGTGCCGCTCTTTTTAACCAGCAGCGCTGCCCCGACGCTCCCGCGGTGCAGCTCTTTTAGTGATGCGGGGCAGCGGCCACTCCTGCAGCAGTATCTTTATTGTACCTCTTTTACCATGCTCAGCATTTCATTCCCTTTACACCTCTCACGCTTTCCGGACCCCTTTTTAACCAGCAGCACTGCCCCGACGCTCCCGCGGTGCAGCTCTTTTAGTGACGCGGGGCAGCGGCCACACCTGCTGCAGTACCTTTATTGTACCTCGTTTACCATGCTCAGCATTTTATTCCCTTTACACCTCTCACGCTTTCCGGACCCCTTTTTAACCAGCAGCGCTGCCCCGACCGTCCCGCGGTGCAGCTCTTTTAGTGATGCGGGGCAGCGGCCACTCCTGCTGCAGTACCTTTTCAATATTTCTTAGACCATTTTCAATATTTTATTGCGCTCACACTTCCCAGCCTTTCCCATGCTGCTCTGTTTAACCAGCAGCGCTGCCCCGATGCTCCCGCGGTGCAGCTCTTTTAGTGACACGGGGCAGCTACACCTGCTGCTGTACCTTTATTGTACCTCGTTTACCATGCTCAGCATTTCATTCCCTTTACACCTCTCAGCCTTTCCCGTGCTGCTCTTTTTAACCAGCAGCGCTGCCCCGACGCTCCCGCGGTGCAGCTCTTTTAGTGACACGGGGCAGCGGCTACACCTGCTGCTGTACCTTTATTGTACCTCGTTTACCATGCTCAGCATTTCATTCCCTTTACACCTCTCACGCTTTCCGGACCCCTTTTTAACCAGCAGCGCTGCCCCGACCGTCCCGCGGTGCAGCTCTTTTAGTGATGCGGGGCAGCGGCCACACCTGCTGCAGTACCTTTATTGTACCTCGTTTACCATGCTCAGCATTTCATTCCCTTTACACCTCTCAGCCTTTCCCGTGCCGCTCTTTTTCAACAGCAGCGCTGCCCCGACGGTCCCGCGGTGCAGCTCTTTTAGTCACACGGGGCAGCGGCCACACCTGCTGCAGTACCTTTATTGTACCTCGTTTACCATGCTCTGCATTTCATTCCCTTTACACCTCTCACGCTTTCCGGACCCCTTTTTAACCAGCAGCGCTGCCCCGACGCTCCCGAGGTGCAGCTCTTTTAGTGATGCGGGGCAGCGGCCACTCCTGCTGCAGTACCTTTATTGTACCTCTTTTACCATGCTCAGCATTTCATTCCCTTTACACCTCTCACGCTTTCCGGACCCCTTTTTAGCCAGCAGCGCTGCCCCGACGGTCCCGCGGTGCAGCTCTTTTAGTGATGCGGAGCAGCGGCCACACCTGCTGCAGTACCTTTATTGTACCTCGTTTACCATGCTCAGCATTTTATTCCCTTTACACCTCTCACGCTTTCCCGTGCCGCTCTTTTTAACCAGCAGCGCTGCCCCGACGCTCCCGCGGTGCAGCTCTTTTAGTGACATGGGGCAGCGGCCACACCTGGTGCAGTACCTTTACAGTATTTCTTAGACCATTGTCAATATTTTATTGCGCTCACACTTCCAGGCCTTTCCCATGCTGCTCTGTTTAACCAGCAGCGCTGCCCCGACGCTCCCGCGGTGCAGCTCTTTTAGTCACACGGGGCAGCGGCCACACCTGCTGCAGTACCTTTATTGTACCTCGTTTACCATGCTCAGCATTTCATTCCCTTTACACCTCTCAGCCTTTCCCGTGCCGCTCTTTTTAACCAGCAGCGCTGCGCCGACGGTCCCGCGGTGCAGCTCTTTTAGTCACACGGGGCAGCGGCCACACCTGCTGCTGTACCTTTATTGTACCTCGTTTACCATGCTCAGCATTTCATTCCCTTTACACCTCTCACGCTTTCCGGACCCCTTTTTAACCAGCAGCACTGCCCCGACGCTCCCGCTGTGCAGCTCTTTTAGTGACACGGGGCAGCTACACCTGCTGCTGTACCTTTATTGTACCTCGTTTACCATGCTCAGCATTTCATTCCCTTTACACCTCTCAGCCTTTCCCGTGCCGCTCTTTTTAACCAGCAGCGCTGCCCCGACGCTCCCGCGGTGCAGCTCTTTTAGTCACACGGGGCAGCGGCCACACCTGCTGCAGTACCTTTATTGTACCTCGTTTACCATGCTCTGCATTTCATTCCCTTTACACCTCTCACGCTTTCCGGACCCCTTTTTAACCAGCAGCGCTGCCCCGACCGTCCCGCGGTGCAGCTCTTTTAGTGATGCGGGGCAGCGGCCACTCCTGCTGCTGTACCTTTATTGTACCTCGTTTACCATGCTCAGCATTTCATTCCCTTTACACCTCTCACGCTTTCCGGACCCCTTTTTAACCAGCAGCGCTGCCCCGACGATCCCGCGGTGCAGCTCTTTTAGTGATGCGGGGCAGCGGCCACTCCTGCTGCAGTACCTTTTCAATATTTCTTAGACCATTTTCAATATTTTATTGCGCTCACACTTCCCAGCCTTTCCCATGCTGCTCTGTTTAACCAGCAGCGCTGCCCCGACGCTCCCGCGGTGCAGCTCTTTTAGTGACGCGGAGCAGCGGCCACTCCTGCTGCTGTACCTTTATTGTACCTCGTTTACCATGCTCAGCATTTTATTCCCTTTACACCTCTCACGCTTTCCGGACCCCTTTTTAACCAGCAGCGCTGCCCCGACCGTCCCGCGGTGCAGCTCTTTTAGTGATGCGGGGCAGCGGCCACTCCTGCTGCTGTACCTTTACAATATTTCTTAGACCATTGTCAATATTTTATTCCGCTCACACTTCCCAGCCTTTCCGTGCTGCTCTTTTTAACCAGCAGCGCTGCCCCGACGGTCCCGCGGTGCAGCTCTTTTAGTGATGCGGGGCAGCGGCCACTCCTGCTGCTGTACCTTTATTGTACCTCGTTTACCATGCTCAGCATTTCATTCCCTTTACACCTCTCACGCTTTCCGGACCCCTTTTTAACCAGCAGCACTGCCCCGACGGTCCCGCGGTGCAGCTCTTTTAGTGATGCGGGGCAGCGGCCACTCCTGCTGCTGTACCTTTATTGTACCTCGTTTACCATGCTCAGCATTTCATTCCCTTTACACCTCTCAGCCTTTCCCGTGCCGCTCTTTTTAACCAGCAGCGCTGCCCCGACGGTCCCGCGGTGCAGCTCTTTTAGTGATGCGGAGCAGCGGCCACTCCTGCTGCTGTACCTTTATTGTACCTCGTTTACCATGCTCAGCATTTCATTCCCTTTACACCTCTCAGCCTTTCCCATGCTGCTCTGTTTAACCAGCAGCGCTGCCCCGACGCTCCCGCGGTGCAGCTCTTTTAGTGATGCGGGGCAGCGGCCACTCCTGCTGCAGTATCTTTATTGAACCTCTTTTACCATGCTCAGCATTTTATTCCCTTTACACCTTTCACGCATTCCGGACCCCTTTTTAACCTGCAGCGCTGCCCCGACCGTCCCGCGGTGCAGCTCTTTTAGTGACGCGGGGCAGCGGCCACACCTGCTGCAGTACCTTTATTGTACCTCGTTTACCATGCTCAGCATTTTATTCCCTTTACACCTCTCAGCCTTTCCCGTGCCGCTCTTTTTAACCAGCAGCGCTGCCCCGACGCTCCCGCGGTGCAGCTCTTTTAGTGACGCGGGGCAGCGGCCACACCTGCTGCTGTACCTTTATTGTACCTCGTTTACCATGCTCAGCATTTCATTCCCTTTACACCTCTCACGCTTTCCGGACCCCTTTTTAACCAGCAGCACTGCCACGACGCTCCCGCGGTGCAGCTCTTTTAGTGATGCGGGGCAGCTACACCTGCTGCTGTACCTTTATTGTACCTCGTTTACCATGCTCAGCATTTTATTCCCTTTACACCTCTCAGCCTTTCCCGTGCCGCTCTTTTTAACCAGCAGCGCTGCCCCGACGCTCCCGCGGTGCAGCTCTTTTAGTGACACGGGGCAGCGGCCACACCTGCTGCTGTACCTTTATTGTACCTCGTTTACCATGCTCAGCATTTTATTCCCTTTACACCTCTCACGCTTTCCGGACCCCTTTTTAACCAGCAGCGCTGCCCCGACGGTCCCGCGGTGCAGCTCTTTTAGTGACGCGGGGCAGCGGCCACTCCTGCTGCAGTATCTTTATTGTACCTCTTTTACCATGCTCAGCATTTCATTCCCTTTACACCTCTCAGCCTTTCCCGTGCCGCTCTTTTTAACCAGCAGCGCTGCCCCGACGGTCCCGCGGTGCAGCTCTTTTAGTGATGCGGGGCAGCGGCCACACCTGCTGCTGTACCTTTATTGTACCTCTTTTACCATGCTCAGCATTTCATTCCCTTTACACCTCTCAGCCTTTCCCGTGCCGCTCTTTTTAACCAGCAGCGCTGCCCCGACGCTCCCGCGGTGCAGCTCTTTTAGTCACACGGGGCAGCGGCCACACCTGCTGCAGTACCTTTACAGTATTTCTTAGACCATTGTCAATATTTTATTGCGCTCACACTTCCCAGCCTTTCCCGTGCCGCTCTTTTTAACCAGCAGCGCTGCCCCGACGCTCCCGCGGTGCAGCTCTTTTAGTGACACGGGGCAGCGCCCTCACCTGCTGCTGTACCTTTATTGTACCTCGTTTACCATGCTCAGCATTTCATTCCCTTTACACCTCTCAGCCTTTCCCGTGCCGCTCTTTTTAACCAGCAGCGCTGCCCCGACGCTCCCGAGGTGCAGCTCTTTTAGTGACACGGGGCAGCGGCCACACCTGCTGCTGTACCTTTATTGTACCTCGTTTACCATGCTCAGCATTTCATTCCCTTTACACCTCTCACGCTTTCCGGACCCCTTTTTAACCAGCAGCGCTGCCCCGACCGTCCCGCGGTGCAGCTCTTTTAGTGATGCGGGGCAGCGGCCACACCTGCTGCAGTACCTTTATTGTACCTCGTTTACCATGCTCAGCATTTCATTCCCTTTACACCTCTCACGCTTTCCGGACCCCTTTTTAACCAGCAGCGCTGCCCCGACGCTCCCGCGGTGCAGCTCTTTTAGTGATGCGGGGCAGCGGCCACACCTGCTGCAGTATCTTTATTGTACCTCTTTTACCATGCTCAGCATTTCATTCCCTTTACACCTCTCACGCTTTCCGGACCCCTTTTTAGCCAGCAGCGCTGCCCCGACGGTCCCGCGGTGCAGCTCTTTTAGTGATGCGGGGCAGCGGCCACACCTGCTGCAGTATCTTTATTGTACCTCGTTTACCATGCTCAGCATTTTATTCCCTTTACACCTCTCACGCTTTCCCGTGCCGCTCTTTTTAACCAGCAGCGCTGCCCCGACGCTCCCGCGGTGCAGCTCTTTTAGTGATGCGGGGCAGCGGCCACACCTGCTGCTGTACCTTTATTGTACCTCGTTTACCATGCTCAGCATTTCATTCCCTTTACACCTCTCAGCCTTTCCCGTGCCGCTCTTTTTAACCAGCAGCGCTGCCCCGACGCTCCCGAGGTGCAGCTCTTTTAGTCACACGGGGCAGCGGCCACACCTGGTGCAGTACCTTTACAGTATTTCTTAAACCATTGTCAATATTTTATTGCGCTCACACTTCCAGGCCTTTCCAATGCTGCTCTGTTTAACCAGCAGCGCTGCCCCGACGCTCCCGCGGTGCAGCTCTTTTAGTGGTGCGGGGCAGCGGCCACACCTGCTGCTGTACCTTTATTGTACCTCGTTTACCATGCTCAGCATTTCATTCCCTTTACACCTCTCACGCTTTCCGGACCCCTTTTTAACCAGCAGCACTGCCCCGACGCTCCCGCGGTGCAGCTCTTTTAGTGACACGGGGCAGCTACACCTGCTGCAGTACCTTTATTGTACCTCGTTTACCATGCTCAGCATTTCATTCCCTTTACACCTCTCACGCTTTCCGGACCCCTTTTTAACCAGCAGCACTGCCCCGACGCTCCCGCTGTGCAGCTCTTTTAGTGACACGGGGCAGCTACACCTGCTGCTGTACCTTTATTGTACCTCGTTTACCATGCTCAGCATTTCATTCCCTTTACACCTCTCAGCCTTTCCCGTGCCGCTCTTTTTAACCAGCAGCGCTGCCCCGACGGTCCCGCGGTGCAGCTCTTTTAGTCACACGGGGCAGCGGCCACACCTGCTGCAGTACCTTTATTGTACCTCGTTTACCATGCTCAGCATTTCATTCCCTTTACACCTCTCACGCTTTCCGGACCCCTTTTTAACCAGCAGCACTGCCCCGACGCTCCCGCGGTGCAGCTCTTTTAGTGACACGGGGCAGCGGCCACACCTGCTGCTGTACCTTTATTGTACCTCGTTTACCATGCTCAGCATTTCATTCCCTTTACACCTCTCAGCCTTTCCCGTGCCGCTCTTTTTAACCAGCAGCGCTGCCCCGACGCTCCCGAGGTGCAGCTCTTTTAGTGACACGGGGCAGCGGCCACACCTGCTGCTGTACCTTTATTGTACCTCGTTTACCATGCTCAGCATTTCATTCCCTTTACACCTCTCACGCTTTCCGGACCCCTTTTTAACCAGCAGCGCTGCCCCGACCGTCCCGCGGTGCAGCTCTTTTAGTGATGCGGGGCAGCGGCCACACCTGCTGCAGTACCTTTATTGTACCTCGTTTACCATGCTCAGCATTTCATTCCCTTTACACCTCTCACGCTTTCCGGACCCCTTTTTAACCAGCAGCGCTGCCCCGACGCTCCCGCGGTGCAGCTCTTTTAGTGACACGGGGCAGCGGCCACACCTGCTGCAGTATCTTTATTGTACCTCTTTTACCATGCTCAGCATTTCATTCCCTTTACACCTCTCACGCTTTCCGGACCCCTTTTTAGCCAGCAGCGCTGCCCCGACGGTCCCGCGGTGCAGCTCTTTTAGTGATGCGGGGCAGCGGCCACACCTGCTGCAGTATCTTTATTGTACCTCGTTTACCATGCTCAGCATTTTATTCCCTTTACACCTCTCACGCTTTCCCGTGCCGCTCTTTTTAACCAGCAGCGCTGCCCCGACGCTCCCGCGGTGCAGCTCTTTTAGTGATGCGGGGCAGCGGCCACACCTGCTGCTGTACCTTTATTGTACCTCGTTTACCATGCTCAGCATTTCATTCCCTTTACACCTCTCAGCCTTTCCCGTGCCGCTCTTTTTAACCAGCAGCGCTGCCCCGACGCTCCCGAGGTGCAGCTCTTTTAGTCACACGGGGCAGCGGCCACACCTGGTGCAGTACCTTTACAGTATTTCTTAAACCATTGTCAATATTTTATTGCGCTCACACTTCCAGGCCTTTCCAATGCTGCTCTGTTTAACCAGCAGCGCTGCCCCGACGCTCCCGCGGTGCAGCTCTTTTAGTGGTGCGGGGCAGCGGCCACACCTGCTGCTGTACCTTTATTGTACCTCGTTTACCATGCTCAGCATTTCATTCCCTTTACACCTCTCACGCTTTCCGGACCCCTTTTTAACCAGCAGCACTGCCCCGACGCTCCCGCGGTGCAGCTCTTTTAGTGACACGGGGCAGCTACACCTGCTGCAGTACCTTTATTGTACCTCGTTTACCATGCTCAGCATTTCATTCCCTTTACACCTCTCACGCTTTCCGGACCCCTTTTTAACCAGCAGCACTGCCCCGACGCTCCCGCTGTGCAGCTCTTTTAGTGACACGGGGCAGCTACACCTGCTGCTGTACCTTTATTGTACCTCGTTTACCATGCTCAGCATTTCATTCCCTTTACACCTCTCAGCCTTTCCCGTGCCGCTCTTTTTAACCAGCAGCGCTGCCCCGACGGTCCCGCGGTGCAGCTCTTTTAGTCACACGGGGCAGCGGCCACACCTGCTGCAGTACCTTTATTGTACCTCGTTTACCATGCTCAGCATTTCATTCCCTTTACACCTCTCACGCTTTCCGGACCCCTTTTTAACCAGCAGCGCTGCCCCGACCGTCCCGCGGTGCAGCTCTTTTAGTGATGCGGGGCAGCGGCCACTCCTGCTGCTGTACCTTTATTGTACCTCGTTTACCATGCTCAGCATTTCATTCCCTTTACACCTCTCACGCTTTCCGGACCCCTTTTTAACCAGCAGCGCTGCCCCGACGCTCCCGAGGTGCAGCTCTTTTAGTGATGCGGGGCAGCGGCCACACCTGGTGCAGTACCTTTACAGTATTTCTTAAACCATTGTCAATATTTTATTGCGCTCACACTTCCAGGCCTTTCCAATGCTGCTCTGTTTAACCAGCAGCGCTGCCCCGACGGTCCCGCGGTGCAGCTCTTTTAGTGGTGCGGGGCAGCGGCCACACCTGCTGCTGTACCTTTATTGTACCTCGTTTACCATGCTCAGCATTTCATTCCCTTTACACCTCTCACGCTTTCCGGACCCCTTTTTAACCAGCAGCACTGCCCCGACGCTCCCGCGGTGCAGCTCTTTTAGTGACACGGGGCAGCTACACCTGCTGCAGTACCTTTATTGTACCTCGTTTACCATGCTCAGCATTTTATTCCCTTTACACCTCTCACGCTTTCCGGACCCCTTTTTAACCAGCAGCGCTGCCCCGACGGTCCCGCGGTGCAGCTCTTTTAGTCACACGGGGCAGCGGCCACACCTGCTGCAGTACCTTTATTGTACCTCGTTTACCATGCTCAGCATTTCATTCCCTTTACACCTCTCACGCTTTCCGGACCCCTTTTTAACCAGCAGCGCTCCCCCGACCGTCCCGCGGTGCAGCTCTTTTAGTGATGCGGGGCAGCGGCCACTCCTGCTGCAGTACCTTTTCAATATTTCTTAGACCATTTTCAATATTTTATTGCGCTCACACTTCCCAGCCTTTCCCATGCTGCTCTGTTTAACCAGCAGCGCTGCCCCGATGCTCCCGCGGTGCAGCTCTTTTAGTGATGCGGGGCAGCGGCCACACCTGCTGCAGTACCTTTATTGTACCTCGTTTACCATGCTCAGCATTTCATTCCCTTTACACCTCTCACGCTTTCCGGACCCCTTTTTAACCAGCAGCGCTGCCCCGACGCTCCCGAGGTGCAGCTCTTTTAGTCACACGGGGCAGCGGCCACTCCTGCTGCTGTACCTTTACAGTATTTCTTAGACCATTTTCAATATTTTATTGCGCTCACACTTCCCAGCCTTTCCCATGCTGCTCTTTTTAACCAGCAGCGCTGCCCCGACGCTCCCGCGGTGCAGCTCTTTTAGTGACGCGGAGCAGCGGCCACTCCTGCTGCTGTACCTTTATTGTACCTCGTTTACCATGCTCAGCATTTTATTCCCTTTACACCTCTCACGCTTTCCGGACCCCTTTTTAACCAGCAGCGCTGCCCCGACCGTCCCGCGGTGCAGCTCTTTTAGTGATGCGGGGCAGCGGCCACTCCTGCTGCAGTACCTTTACAATATTTCTTAGACCATTGTCAATACTTTATTGCGCTGACGTTTCCCAGCCTTTCCCGTGCTGCTCTGTTTAACCAGCAGCGCTGCCCCGACGCTCCCGCGGTGCAGCTCCCTTAGTGACACGGGGCAGGGGCCGAGAGCCCTCTAGGTGCGGCTCCTCTATAGCACTTTACCGTTTTCTATTTTATTTCATTGGCACCTCGCGCGTTGCGCCGGGCGCCTCATTCGGGGACATGCGCCGGCTCCCACAGCGCCCCGCCCGCCGCCGCTCCCCGGGGGCCTCCCCGCTGCTCTCGGGAGATCGCACACCGCACGCGGCCCAAGCCCCGTCTCGCCGACGGCACTCACCACCCGCCGCCCGCCGCCGCGTTCTCCCGCTCCCTACCGGCACGAAGCGGCGCTGCCGATGACGGAGCCGATGCGCGGCTGCCACGCCGCTCTCTCCGCGCCTCAGGGCCGGCGCCTTCGGCCGCTCAGGGCGGCGTCCCCGCATCCGGGCCAGCCCGCGGAGCTCCTGCCGCCGCCGCCGCCGCCCCCCGACTGAGGGGCCGCGACGCCGGCGCCCCCTTTTATACTCCGCACCCCCTTTTCCCGCCACTGCCGCGGTGGGCTCCCCCCGCCTCAAAATCGCCCAGAAGCGCCCGAGGCGGGAACGGCGCAGCCCCACCGGCGCCTCGGAGAAGCTCTTCTAGTGACAAGGAGCAGCGGCCACTCCTGCTGCAGTACCTTTATTGTACCTCGTTTACCATGCTCAGCATTTCATTCCCTTTACACCTCTCACGCTTTCCGGACCCCTTTTAAGCCGGCAGCACTGCCCCGACGGTCCCGCGGTGCAGCTCTTTTAGTGATGCGGGGCAGCGGCCACTCCTGCAGCAGTATCTTTATTGTACCTCGTTTACCATGCTCAGCATTTCATTCCCTTTACACCTCTCAGCCTTTCCCGTGCCGCTCTTTTTAACCAGCAGCGCTGCCCCGACGCTCCCGCGGTGCAGCTCTTTTAGTCACACGGGGCAGCGGCCACACCTGCTGCAGTACCTTTATTGTACCTCGTTTACCATGCTCAGCATTTTATTCCCTTTACACCTCTCACGCTTTCCGGACCCCTTTTTAACCAGCAGCGCTGCCCCGACCGTCCCGCGGTGCAGCTCTTTTAGTGATGCGGGGCAGCGGCCACTCCTGCTGCAGTACCTTTTTTGTACCTCTTTTACCATGCTCAGCATTTCATTCCCTTTACACCTCTCAGCCTTTCCCGTGCCGCTCTTTTTAACCAGCAGCGCTGCCCCGACGCTCCCGCGGTGCAGCTCTTTTAGTGATGCGGGGCAGCGGCCACTCCTGCAGCAGTATCTTTATTGTACCTCTTTTACCATGCTCAGCATTTCATTCCCTTTACACCTCTCACGCTTTCCGGACCCCTTTTTAACCAGCAGCACTGCCCCGACGCTCCCGCGGTGCAGCTCTTTTAGTGACGCGGGGCAGCGGCCACACCTGCTGCAGTACCTTTATTGTACCTCGTTTACCATGCTCAGCATTTTATTCCCTTTACACCTCTCACGCTTTCCGGACCCCTTTTTAACCAGCAGCGCTGCCCCGACCGTCCCGCGGTGCAGCTCTTTTAGTGATGCGGGGCAGCGGCCACTCCTGCTGCAGTACCTTTTCAATATTTCTTAGACCATTTTCAATATTTTATTGCGCTCACACTTCCCAGCCTTTCCCATGCTGCTCTGTTTAACCAGCAGCGCTGCCCCGATGCTCCCGCGGTGCAGCTCTTTTAGTGACACGGGGCAGCTACACCTGCTGCTGTACCTTTATTGTACCTCGTTTACCATGCTCAGCATTTCATTCCCTTTACACCTCTCACGCTTTCCGGACCCCTTTTTAACCAGCAGCGCTGCCCCGACCGTCCCGCGGTGCAGCTCTTTTAGTGATGCGGGGCAGCGGCCACACCTGCTGCAGTACCTTTATTGTACCTCGTTTACCATGCTCAGCATTTCATTCCCTTTACACCTCTCAGCCTTTCCCGTGCCGCTCTTTTTCAACAGCAGCGCTGCCCCGACGGTCCCGCGGTGCAGCTCTTTTAGTGATGCGGAGCAGCGGCCACACCTGCTGCAGTACCTTTATTGTACCTCGTTTACCATGCTCTGCATTTCATTCCCTTTACACCTCTCACGCTTTCCGGACCCCTTTTTAGCCAGCAGCGCTGCCCCGACGGTCCCGCGGTGCAGCTCTTTTAGTGATGCGGGGCAGCGGCCACTCCTGCTGCAGTACCTTTATTGTACCTCTTTTACCATGCTCAGCATTTCATTCCCTTTACACCTCTCACGCTTTCCGGACCCCTTTTTAGCCAGCAGCGCTGCCCCGACGGTCCCGCGGTGCAGCTCTTTTAGTGATGCGGGGCAGCGGCCACACCTGCTGCAGTACCTTTATTGTACCTCGTTTACCATGCTCAGCATTTTATTCCCTTTACACCTCTCACGCTTTCCCGTGCCGCTCTTTTTAACCAGCAGCGCTGCCCCGACGCTCCCGCGGTGCAGCTCTTTTAGTGACATGGGGCAGCGGCCACACCTGGTGCAGTACCTTTACAGTATTTCTTAGACCATTGTCAATATTTTATTGCGCTCACACTTCCAGGCCTTTCCCATGCTGCTCTGTTTAACCAGCAGCGCTGCCCCGACGCTCCCGCGGTGCAGCTCTTTTAGTCACACGGGGCAGCGGCCACACCTGCTGCAGTACCTTTATTGTACCTCGTTTACCATGCTCAGCATTTCATTCCCTTTACACCTCTCAGCCTTTCCCGTGCCGCTCTTTTTAACCAGCAGCGCTGCGCCGACGGTCCCGCGGTGCAGCTCTTTTAGTCACACGGGGCAGCGGCCACACCTGCTGCTGTACCTTTATTGTACCTCGTTTACCATGCTCAGCATTTCATTCCCTTTACACCTCTCACGCTTTCCGGACCCCTTTTTAACCAGCAGCGCTGCCCCGACCGTCCCGCGGTGCAGCTCTTTTAGTGATGCGGGGCAGCGGCCACTCCTGCTGCTGTACCTTTATTGTACCTCGTTTACCATGCTCAGCATTTCATTCCCTTTACACCTCTCACGCTTTCCGGACCCCTTTTTAACCAGCAGCGCTGCCCCGACGATCCCGCGGTGCAGCTCTTTTAGTGATGCGGGGCAGCGGCCACTCCTGCTGCAGTACCTTTTCAATATTTCTTAGACCATTTTCAATATTTTATTGCGCTCACACTTCCCAGCCTTTCCCATGCTGCTCTGTTTAACCAGCAGCGCTGCCCCGACGCTCCCGCGGTGCAGCTCTTTTAGTGACGCGGAGCAGCGGCCACTCCTGCTGCTGTACCTTTATTGTACCTCGTTTACCATGCTCAGCATTTTATTCCCTTTACACCTCTCACGCTTTCCGGACCCCTTTTTAACCAGCAGCGCTGCCCCGACGGTCCCGCGGTGCAGCTCTTTTAGTGACGCGGGGCAGCGGCCACTCCTGCTGCAGTATCTTTATTGTACCTCTTTTACCATGCTCAGCATTTCATTCCCTTTACACCTCTCAGCCTTTCCCGTGCCGCTCTTTTTAACCAGCAGCGCTGCCCCGACGGTCCCGCGGTGCAGCTCTTTTAGTGATGCGGGGCAGCGGCCACACCTGCTGCTGTACCTTTATTGTACCTCTTTTACCATGCTCAGCATTTCATTCCCTTTACACCTCTCAGCCTTTCCCGTGCCGCTCTTTTTAACCAGCAGCGCTGCCCCGACGCTCCCGCGGTGCAGCTCTTTTAGTCACACGGGGCAGCGGCCACACCTGCTGCAGTACCTTTACAGTATTTCTTAGACCATTGTCAATATTTTATTGCGCTCACACTTCCCAGCCTTTCCCGTGCCGCTCTTTTTAACCAGCAGCGCTGCCCCGACGCTCCCGCGGTGCAGCTCTTTTAGTGACACGGGGCAGCGGCCACACCTGCTGCTGTACCTTTATTGTACCTCGTTTACCATGCTCAGCATTTCATTCCCTTTACACCTCTCACGCTTTCCGGACCCCTTTTTAACCAGCAGCGCTGCCCCGACGCTCCCGCGGTGCAGCTCTTTTAGTGATGCGGGGCAGCGGCCACACCTGCTGCAGTATCTTTATTGTACCTCTTTTACCATGCTCAGCATTTCATTCCCTTTACACCTCTCACGCTTTCCGGACCCCTTTTTAGCCAGCAGCGCTGCCCCGACGGTCCCGCGGTGCAGCTCTTTTAGTGATGCGGGGCAGCGGCCACACCTGCTGCAGTATCTTTATTGTACCTCGTTTACCATGCTCAGCATTTTATTCCCTTTACACCTCTCACGCTTTCCCGTGCCGCTCTTTTTAACCAGCAGCGCTGCCCCGACGCTCCCGCGGTGCAGCTCTTTTAGTGATGCGGGGCAGCGGCCACACCTGCTGCTGTACCTTTATTGTACCTCGTTTACCATGCTCAGCATTTCATTCCCTTTACACCTCTCAGCCTTTCCCGTGCCGCTCTTTTTAACCAGCAGCGCTGCCCCGACGCTCCCGAGGTGCAGCTCTTTTAGTCACACGGGGCAGCGGCCACACCTGGTGCAGTACCTTTACAGTATTTCTTAAACCATTGTCAATATTTTATTGCGCTCACACTTCCAGGCCTTTCCAATGCTGCTCTGTTTAACCAGCAGCGCTGCCCCGACGCTCCCGCGGTGCAGCTCTTTTAGTGGTGCGGGGCAGCGGCCACACCTGCTGCTGTACCTTTATTGTACCTCGTTTACCATGCTCAGCATTTCATTCCCTTTACACCTCTCACGCTTTCCGGACCCCTTTTTAACCAGCAGCACTGCCCCGACGCTCCCGCGGTGCAGCTCTTTTAGTGACACGGGGCAGCTACACCTGCTGCAGTACCTTTATTGTACCTCGTTTACCATGCTCAGCATTTCATTCCCTTTACACCTCTCACGCTTTCCGGACCCCTTTTTAACCAGCAGCACTGCCCCGACGCTCCCGCTGTGCAGCTCTTTTAGTGACACGGGGCAGCTACACCTGCTGCTGTACCTTTATTGTACCTCGTTTACCATGCTCAGCATTTCATTCCCTTTACACCTCTCAGCCTTTCCCGTGCCGCTCTTTTTAACCAGCAGCGCTGCCCCGACGGTCCCGCGGTGCAGCTCTTTTAGTCACACGGGGCAGCGGCCACACCTGCTGCAGTACCTTTATTGTACCTCGTTTACCATGCTCAGCATTTCATTCCCTTTACACCTCTCACGCTTTCCGGACCCCTTTTTAACCAGCAGCGCTGCCCCGACCGTCCCGCGGTGCAGCTCTTTTAGTGATGCGGGGCAGCGGCCACTCCTGCTGCTGTACCTTTATTGTACCTCGTTTACCATGCTCAGCATTTCATTCCCTTTACACCTCTCACGCTTTCCGGACCCCTTTTTAACCAGCAGCGCTGCCCCGACGCTCCCGAGGTGCAGCTCTTTTAGTGATGCGGGGCAGCGGCCACACCTGGTGCAGTACCTTTACAGTATTTCTTAAACCATTGTCAATATTTTATTGCGCTCACACTTCCAGGCCTTTCCAATGCTGCTCTGTTTAACCAGCAGCGCTGCCCCGACGGTCCCGCGGTGCAGCTCTTTTAGTGGTGCGGGGCAGCGGCCACACCTGCTGCAGTACCTTTATTGTACCTCGTTTACCATGCTCAGCATTTCATTCCCTTTACACCTCTCACGCTTTCCGGACCCCTTTTTAACCAGCAGCACTGCCCCGACGCTCCCGCGGTGCAGCTCTTTTAGTGACACGGGGCAGCTACACCTGCTGCAGTACCTTTATTGTACCTCGTTTACCATGCTCAGCATTTTATTCCCTTTACACCTCTCACGCTTTCCGGACCCCTTTTTAACCAGCAGCGCTGCCCCGACGGTCCCGCGGTGCAGCTCTTTTAGTCACACGGGGCAGCGGCCACACCTGCTGCAGTACCTTTATTGTACCTCGTTTACCATGCTCAGCATTTCATTCCCTTTACACCTCTCACGCTTTCCGGACCCCTTTTTAACCAGCAGCGCTCCCCCGACCGTCCCGCGGTGCAGCTCTTTTAGTGATGCGGGGCAGCGGCCACTCCTGCTGCAGTACCTTTTCAATATTTCTTAGACCATTTTCAATATTTTATTGCGCTCACACTTCCCAGCCTTTCCCATGCTGCTCTGTTTAACCAGCAGCGCTGCCCCGATGCTCCCGCGGTGCAGCTCTTTTAGTGATGCGGGGCAGCGGCCACACCTGCTGCAGTACCTTTATTGTACCTCGTTTACCATGCTCAGCATTTCATTCCCTTTACACCTCTCACGCTTTCCGGACCCCTTTTTAACCAGCAGCGCTGCCCCGACGCTCCCGAGGTGCAGCTCTTTTAGTCACACGGGGCAGCGGCCACTCCTGCTGCTGTACCTTTACAGTATTTCTTAGACCATTTTCAATATTTTATTGCGCTCACACTTCCCAGCCTTTCCCATGCTGCTCTTTTTAACCAGCAGCGCTGCCCCGACGCTCCCGCGGTGCAGCTCTTTTAGTGACGCGGAGCAGCGGCCACTCCTGCTGCTGTACCTTTATTGTACCTCGTTTACCATGCTCAGCATTTTATTCCCTTTACACCTCTCACGCTTTCCGGACCCCTTTTTAACCAGCAGCGCTGCCCCGACCGTCCCGCGGTGCAGCTCTTTTAGTGATGCGGGGCAGCGGCCACTCCTGCTGCAGTACCTTTACAATATTTCTTAGACCATTGTCAATACTTTATTGCGCTGACGTTTCCCAGCCTTTCCCGTGCTGCTCTGTTTAACCAGCAGCGCTGCCCCGACGCTCCCGCGGTGCAGCTCCCTTAGTGACACGGGGCAGGGGCCGAGAGCCCTCTAGGTGCGGCTCCTCTATAGCACTTTACCGTTTTCTATTTTATTTCATTGGCACCTCGCGCGTTGCGCCGGGCGCCTCATTCGGGGACATGCGCCGGCTCCCACAGCGCCCCGCCCGCCGCCGCTCCCCGGGGGCCTCCCCGCTGCTCTCGGGAGATCGCACACCGCACGCGGCCCAAGCCCCGTCTCGCCGACGGCACTCACCACCCGCCGCCCGCCGCCGCGTTCTCCCGCTCCCTACCGGCACGAAGCGGCGCTGCCGATGACGGAGCCGATGCGCGGCTGCCACGCCGCTCTCTCCGCGCCTCAGGGCCGGCGCCTTCGGCCGCTCAGGGCGGCGTCCCCGCATCCGGGCCAGCCCGCGGAGCTCCTGCCGCCGCCGCCGCCGCCCCCCGACTGAGGGGCCGCGACGCCGGCGCCCCCTTTTATACTCCGCACCCCCTTTTCCCGCCACTGCCGCGGTGGGCTCCCCCCGCCTCAAAATCGCCCAGAAGCGCCCGAGGCGGGAACGGCGCAGCCCCACCGGCGCCTCGGAGAAGCTCTTCTAGTGACAAGGAGCAGCGGCCACTCCTGCTGCAGTACCTTTATTGTACCTCGTTTACCATGCTCAGCATTTCATTCCCTTTACACCTCTCACGCTTTCCGGACCCCTTTTAAGCCGGCAGCACTGCCCCGACGGTCCCGCGGTGCAGCTCTTTTAGTGATGCGGGGCAGCGGCCACTCCTGCAGCAGTATCTTTATTGTACCTCGTTTACCATGCTCAGCATTTCATTCCCTTTACACCTCTCAGCCTTTCCCGTGCCGCTCTTTTTAACCAGCAGCGCTGCCCCGACGCTCCCGCGGTGCAGCTCTTTTAGTCACACGGGGCAGCGGCCACACCTGCTGCAGTACCTTTATTGTACCTCGTTTACCATGCTCAGCATTTTATTCCCTTTACACCTCTCACGCTTTCCGGACCCCTTTTTAACCAGCAGCGCTGCCCCGACCGTCCCGCGGTGCAGCTCTTTTAGTGATGCGGGGCAGCGGCCACTCCTGCTGCAGTACCTTTTTTGTACCTCTTTTACCATGCTCAGCATTTCATTCCCTTTACACCTCTCAGCCTTTCCCGTGCCGCTCTTTTTAACCAGCAGCGCTGCCCCGACGCTCCCGCGGTGCAGCTCTTTTAGTGATGCGGGGCAGCGGCCACTCCTGCAGCAGTATCTTTATTGTACCTCTTTTACCATGCTCAGCATTTCATTCCCTTTACACCTCTCACGCTTTCCGGACCCCTTTTTAACCAGCAGCACTGCCCCGACGCTCCCGCGGTGCAGCTCTTTTAGTGACGCGGGGCAGCGGCCACACCTGCTGCAGTACCTTTATTGTACCTCGTTTACCATGCTCAGCATTTTATTCCCTTTACACCTCTCACGCTTTCCGGACCCCTTTTTAACCAGCAGCGCTGCCCCGACCGTCCCGCGGTGCAGCTCTTTTAGTGATGCGGGGCAGCGGCCACTCCTGCTGCAGTACCTTTTCAATATTTCTTAGACCATTTTCAATATTTTATTGCGCTCACACTTCCCAGCCTTTCCCATGCTGCTCTGTTTAACCAGCAGCGCTGCCCCGATGCTCCCGCGGTGCAGCTCTTTTAGTGACACGGGGCAGCTACACCTGCTGCTGTACCTTTATTGTACCTCGTTTACCATGCTCAGCATTTCATTCCCTTTACACCTCTCACGCTTTCCGGACCCCTTTTTAACCAGCAGCGCTGCCCCGACCGTCCCGCGGTGCAGCTCTTTTAGTGATGCGGGGCAGCGGCCACACCTGCTGCAGTACCTTTATTGTACCTCGTTTACCATGCTCAGCATTTCATTCCCTTTACACCTCTCAGCCTTTCCCGTGCCGCTCTTTTTCAACAGCAGCGCTGCCCCGACGGTCCCGCGGTGCAGCTCTTTTAGTCACACGGGGCAGCGGCCACACCTGCTGCAGTACCTTTATTGTACCTCGTTTACCATGCTCTGCATTTCATTCCCTTTACACCTCTCACGCTTTCCGGACCCCTTTTTAACCAGCAGCGCTGCCCCGACGCTCCCGAGGTGCAGCTCTTTTAGTGATGCGGGGCAGCGGCCACTCCTGCTGCAGTACCTTTATTGTACCTCTTTTACCATGCTCAGCATTTCATTCCCTTTACACCTCTCACGCTTTCCGGACCCCTTTTTAGCCAGCAGCGCTGCCCCGACGGTCCCGCGGTGCAGCTCTTTTAGTGATGCGGAGCAGCGGCCACACCTGCTGCAGTACCTTTATTGTACCTCGTTTACCATGCTCAGCATTTTATTCCCTTTACACCTCTCACGCTTTCCCGTGCCGCTCTTTTTAACCAGCAGCGCTGCCCCGACGCTCCCGCGGTGCAGCTCTTTTAGTGACATGGGGCAGCGGCCACACCTGGTGCAGTACCTTTACAGTATTTCTTAGACCATTGTCAATATTTTATTGCGCTCACACTTCCAGGCCTTTCCCATGCTGCTCTGTTTAACCAGCAGCGCTGCCCCGACGCTCCCGCGGTGCAGCTCTTTTAGTCACACGGGGCAGCGGCCACACCTGCTGCAGTACCTTTATTGTACCTCGTTTACCATGCTCAGCATTTCATTCCCTTTACACCTCTCAGCCTTTCCCGTGCCGCTCTTTTTAACCAGCAGCGCTGCGCCGACGGTCCCGCGGTGCAGCTCTTTTAGTCACACGGGGCAGCGGCCACACCTGCTGCTGTACCTTTATTGTACCTCGTTTACCATGCTCAGCATTTCATTCCCTTTACACCTCTCACGCTTTCCGGACCCCTTTTTAACCAGCAGCACTGCCCCGACGCTCCCGCTGTGCAGCTCTTTTAGTGACACGGGGCAGCTACACCTGCTGCTGTACCTTTATTGTACCTCGTTTACCATGCTCAGCATTTCATTCCCTTTACACCTCTCAGCCTTTCCCGTGCCGCTCTTTTTAACCAGCAGCGCTGCCCCGACGCTCCCGCGGTGCAGCTCTTTTAGTCACACGGGGCAGCGGCCACACCTGCTGCAGTACCTTTATTGTACCTCGTTTACCATGCTCTGCATTTCATTCCCTTTACACCTCTCACGCTTTCCGGACCCCTTTTTAACCAGCAGCGCTGCCCCGACCGTCCCGCGGTGCAGCTCTTTTAGTGATGCGGGGCAGCGGCCACTCCTGCTGCTGTACCTTTATTGTACCTCGTTTACCATGCTCAGCATTTCATTCCCTTTACACCTCTCACGCTTTCCGGACCCCTTTTTAACCAGCAGCGCTGCCCCGACGATCCCGCGGTGCAGCTCTTTTAGTGATGCGGGGCAGCGGCCACTCCTGCTGCAGTACCTTTTCAATATTTCTTAGACCATTTTCAATATTTTATTGCGCTCACACTTCCCAGCCTTTCCCATGCTGCTCTGTTTAACCAGCAGCGCTGCCCCGACGCTCCCGCGGTGCAGCTCTTTTAGTGACGCGGAGCAGCGGCCACTCCTGCTGCTGTACCTTTATTGTACCTCGTTTACCATGCTCAGCATTTTATTCCCTTTACACCTCTCACGCTTTCCGGACCCCTTTTTAACCAGCAGCGCTGCCCCGACCGTCCCGCGGTGCAGCTCTTTTAGTGATGCGGGGCAGCGGCCACTCCTGCTGCTGTACCTTTACAATATTTCTTAGACCATTGTCAATATTTTATTCCGCTCACACTTCCCAGCCTTTCCGTGCTGCTCTTTTTAACCAGCAGCGCTGCCCCGACGGTCCCGCGGTGCAGCTCTTTTAGTGATGCGGGGCAGCGGCCACTCCTGCTGCTGTACCTTTATTGTACCTCGTTTACCATGCTCAGCATTTCATTCCCTTTACACCTCTCACGCTTTCCGGACCCCTTTTTAACCAGCAGCACTGCCCCGACGGTCCCGCGGTGCAGCTCTTTTAGTGATGCGGGGCAGCGGCCACTCCTGCTGCTGTACCTTTATTGTACCTCGTTTACCATGCTCAGCATTTCATTCCCTTTACACCTCTCAGCCTTTCCCGTGCCGCTCTTTTTAACCAGCAGCGCTGCCCCGACGCTCCCGCGGTGCAGCTCTTTTAGTGATGCGGAGCAGCGGCCACTCCTGCTGCTGTACCTTTATTGTACCTCGTTTACCATGCTCAGCATTTCATTCCCTTTACACCTCTCAGCCTTTCCCATGCTGCTCTGTTTAACCAGCAGCGCTGCCCCGACGCTCCCGCGGTGCAGCTCTTTTAGTGATGCGGGGCAGCGGCCACTCCTGCTGCAGTATCTTTATTGAACCTCTTTTACCATGCTCAGCATTTTATTCCCTTTACACCTTTCACGCATTCCGGACCCCTTTTTAACCTGCAGCGCTGCCCCGACCGTCCCGCGGTGCAGCTCTTTTAGTGACGCGGGGCAGCGGCCACACCTGCTGCAGTACCTTTATTGTACCTCGTTTACCATGCTCAGCATTTTATTCCCTTTACACCTCTCAGCCTTTCCCGTGCCGCTCTTTTTAACCAGCAGCGCTGCCCCGACGCTCCCGCGGTGCAGCTCTTTTAGTGACGCGGGGCAGCGGCCACACCTGCTGCTGTACCTTTATTGTACCTCGTTTACCATGCTCAGCATTTCATTCCCTTTACACCTCTCACGCTTTCCGGACCCCTTTTTAACCAGCAGCACTGCCCCGACGCTCCCGCGGTGCAGCTCTTTTAGTGACACGGGGCAGCTACACCTGCTGCTGTACCTTTATTGTACCTCGTTTACCATGCTCAGCATTTTATTCCCTTTACACCTCTCAGCCTTTCCCGTGCCGCTCTTTTTAACCAGCAGCGCTGCCCCGACGCTCCCGCGGTGCAGCTCTTTTAGTGACACGGGGCAGCGGCCACACCTGCTGCTGTACCTTTATTGTACCTCGTTTACCATGCTCAGCATTTTATTCCCTTTACACCTCTCACGCTTTCCGGACCCCTTTTTAACCAGCAGCGCTGCCCCGACGGTCCCGCGGTGCAGCTCTTTTAGTGACGCGGGGCAGCGGCCACTCCTGCTGCAGTATCTTTATTGTACCTCTTTTACCATGCTCAGCATTTCATTCCCTTTACACCTCTCAGCCTTTCCCGTGCCGCTCTTTTTAACCAGCAGCGCTGCCCCGACGGTCCCGCGGTGCAGCTCTTTTAGTGATGCGGGGCAGCGGCCACACCTGCTGCTGTACCTTTATTGTACCTCTTTTACCATGCTCAGCATTTCATTCCCTTTACACCTCTCAGCCTTTCCCGTGCCGCTCTTTTTAACCAGCAGCGCTGCCCCGACGCTCCCGCGGTGCAGCTCTTTTAGTCACACGGGGCAGCGGCCACACCTGCTGCAGTACCTTTACAGTATTTCTTAGACCATTGTCAATATTTTATTGCGCTCACACTTCCCAGCCTTTCCCGTGCCGCTCTTTTTAACCAGCAGCGCTGCCCCGACGCTCCCGCGGTGCAGCTCTTTTAGTGACACGGGGCAGCGCCCTCACCTGCTGCTGTACCTTTATTGTACCTCGCTTACCATGCTCAGCATTTTATTCCCTTTACACCTCTCACGCTTTCCGGACCCCTTTTTAACCAGCAGCACTGCCCCGACGCTCCCGCTGTGCAGCTCTTTTAGTGACACGGGGCAGCGGCCACACCTGCTGCTGTACCTTTATTGTACCTCGTTTACCATGCTCAGCATTTCATTCCCTTTACACCTCTCAGCCTTTCCCGTGCCGCTCTTTTTAACCAGCAGCGCTGCCCCGACGCTCCCGAGGTGCAGCTCTTTTAGTGACACGGGGCAGCGGCCACACCTGCTGCTGTACCTTTATTGTACCTCGTTTACCATGCTCAGCATTTCATTCCCTTTACACCTCTCACGCTTTCCGGACCCCTTTTTAACCAGCAGCGCTGCCCCGACCGTCCCGCGGTGCAGCTCTTTTAGTGATGCGGGGCAGCGGCCACACCTGCTGCAGTACCTTTATTGTACCTCGTTTACCATGCTCAGCATTTCATTCCCTTTACACCTCTCACGCTTTCCGGACCCCTTTTTAACCAGCAGCGCTGCCCCGACGCTCCCGCGGTGCAGCTCTTTTAGTGATGCGGGGCAGCGGCCACACCTGCTGCAGTATCTTTATTGTACCTCTTTTACCATGCTCAGCATTTCATTCCCTTTACACCTCTCACGCTTTCCGGACCCCTTTTTAGCCAGCAGCGCTGCCCCGACGGTCCCGCGGTGCAGCTCTTTTAGTGATGCGGGGCAGCGGCCACACCTGCTGCAGTATCTTTATTGTACCTCGTTTACCATGCTCAGCATTTTATTCCCTTTACACCTCTCACGCTTTCCCGTGCCGCTCTTTTTAACCAGCAGCGCTGCCCCGACGCTCCCGAGGTGCAGCTCTTTTAGTCACACGGGGCAGCGGCCACACCTGGTGCAGTACCTTTACAGTATTTCTTAAACCATTGTCAATATTTTATTGCGCTCACACTTCCAGGCCTTTCCAATGCTGCTCTGTTTAACCAGCAGCGCTGCCCCGACGCTCCCGCGGTGCAGCTCTTTTAGTGGTGCGGGGCAGCGGCCACACCTGCTGCAGTACCTTTATTGTACCTCGTTTACCATGCTCAGCATTTCATTCCCTTTACACCTCTCACGCTTTCCGGACCCCTTTTTAACCAGCAGCGCTGCCCCGACCGTCCCGCGGTGCAGCTCTTTTAGTGATGCGGGGCAGCGGCCACTCCTGCTGCTGTACCTTTATTGTACCTCGTTTACCATGCTCAGCATTTCATTCCCTTTACACCTCTCACGCTTTCCGGACCCCTTTTTAACCAGCAGCACTGCCCCGACGCTCCCGCGGTGCAGCTCTTTTAGTGACACGGGGCAGCGGCCACACCTGCTGCTGTACCTTTATTGTACCTCGTTTACCATGCTCAGCATTTCATTCCCTTTACACCTCTCAGCCTTTCCCGTGCCGCTCTTTTTAACCAGCAGCGCTGCCCCGACGCTCCCGAGGTGCAGCTCTTTTAGTGATGCGGGGCAGCGGCCACACCTGCTGCTGTACCTTTATTGTACCTCGTTTACCATGCTCAGCATTTCATTCCCTTTACACCTCTCACGCTTTCCGGACCCCTTTTTAACCAGCAGCGCTGCCCCGACCGTCCCGCGGTGCAGCTCTTTTAGTGATGCGGGGCAGCGGCCACACCTGCTGCAGTACCTTTATTGTACCTCGTTTACCATGCTCAGCATTTCATTCCCTTTACACCTCTCACGCTTTCCGGACCCCTTTTTAACCAGCAGCGCTGCCCCGACGCTCCCGCGGTGCAGCTCTTTTAGTGATGCGGGGCAGCGGCCACACCTGCTGCAGTATCTTTATTGTACCTCGTTTACCATGCTCAGCATTTTATTCCCTTTACACCTCTCACGCTTTCCCGTGCCGCTCTTTTTAACCAGCAGCGCTGCCCCGACGCTCCCGCGGTGCAGCTCTTTTAGTGATGCGGGGCAGCGGCCACACCTGCTGCTGTACCTTTATTGTACCTCGTTTACCATGCTCAGCATTTCATTCCCTTTACACCTCTCAGCCTTTCCCGTGCCGCTCTTTTTAACCAGCAGCGCTGCCCCGACGCTCCCGAGGTGCAGCTCTTTTAGTCACACGGGGCAGCGGCCACACCTGGTGCAGTACCTTTACAGTATTTCTTAAACCATTGTCAATATTTTATTGCGCTCACACTTCCAGGCCTTTCCAATGCTGCTCTGTTTAACCAGCAGCGCTGCCCCGACGCTCCCGCGGTGCAGCTCTTTTAGTGGTGCGGGGCAGCGGCCACACCTGCTGCTGTACCTTTATTGTACCTCGTTTACCATGCTCAGCATTTCATTCCCTTTACACCTCTCACGCTTTCCGGACCCCTTTTTAACCAGCAGCACTGCCCCGACGCTCCCGCGGTGCAGCTCTTTTAGTGACACGGGGCAGCTACACCTGCTGCAGTACCTTTATTGTACCTCGTTTACCATGCTCAGCATTTCATTCCCTTTACACCTCTCACGCTTTCCGGACCCCTTTTTAACCAGCAGCACTGCCCCGACGCTCCCGCTGTGCAGCTCTTTTAGTGACACGGGGCAGCTACACCTGCTGCTGTACCTTTATTGTACCTCGTTTACCATGCTCAGCATTTCATTCCCTTTACACCTCTCAGCCTTTCCCGTGCCGCTCTTTTTAACCAGCAGCGCTGCCCCGACGGTCCCGCGGTGCAGCTCTTTTAGTCACACGGGGCAGCGGCCACACCTGCTGCAGTACCTTTATTGTACCTCGTTTACCATGCTCAGCATTTCATTCCCTTTACACCTCTCACGCTTTCCGGACCCCTTTTTAACCAGCAGCGCTGCCCCGACCGTCCCGCGGTGCAGCTCTTTTAGTGATGCGGGGCAGCGGCCACTCCTGCTGCTGTACCTTTATTGTACCTCGTTTACCATGCTCAGCATTTCATTCCCTTTACACCTCTCACGCTTTCCGGACCCCTTTTTAACCAGCAGCGCTGCCCCGACGCTCCCGAGGTGCAGCTCTTTTAGTGATGCGGGGCAGCGGCCACACCTGGTGCAGTACCTTTACAGTATTTCTTAAACCATTGTCAATATTTTATTGCGCTCACACTTCCAGGCCTTTCCAATGCTGCTCTGTTTAACCAGCAGCGCTGCCCCGACGGTCCCGCGGTGCAGCTCTTTTAGTGGTGCGGGGCAGCGGCCACACCTGCTGCTGTACCTTTATTGTACCTCGTTTACCATGCTCAGCATTTCATTCCCTTTACACCTCTCACGCTTTCCGGACCCCTTTTTAACCAGCAGCACTGCCCCGACGCTCCCGCGGTGCAGCTCTTTTAGTGACACGGGGCAGCTACACCTGCTGCAGTACCTTTATTGTACCTCGTTTACCATGCTCAGCATTTTATTCCCTTTACACCTCTCACGCTTTCCGGACCCCTTTTTAACCAGCAGCGCTGCCCCGACGGTCCCGCGGTGCAGCTCTTTTAGTCACACGGGGCAGCGGCCACACCTGCTGCAGTACCTTTATTGTACCTCGTTTACCATGCTCAGCATTTCATTCCCTTTACACCTCTCACGCTTTCCGGACCCCTTTTTAACCAGCAGCGCTGCCCCGACGCTCCCGAGGTGCAGCTCTTTTAGTCACACGGGGCAGCGGCCACTCCTGCTGCTGTACCTTTACAGTATTTCTTAGACCATTTTCAATATTTTATTGCGCTCACACTTCCCAGCCTTTCCCATGCTGCTCTTTTTAACCAGCAGCGCTGCCCCGACGCTCCCGCGGTGCAGCTCTTTTAGTGACGCGGAGCAGCGGCCACTCCTGCTGCTGTACCTTTATTGTACCTCGTTTACCATGCTCAGCATTTTATTCCCTTTACACCTCTCACGCTTTCCGGACCCCTTTTTAACCAGCAGCGCTGCCCCGACCGTCCCGCGGTGCAGCTCTTTTAGTGATGCGGGGCAGCGGCCACTCCTGCTGCAGTACCTTTACAATATTTCTTAGACCATTGTCAATACTTTATTGCGCTGACGTTTCCCAGCCTTTCCCGTGCTGCTCTGTTTAACCAGCAGCGCTGCCCCGACGCTCCCGCGGTGCAGCTCCCTTAGTGACACGGGGCAGGGGCCGAGAGCCCTCTAGGTGCGGCTCCTCTATAGCACTTTACCGTTTTCTATTTTATTTCATTGGCACCTCGCGCGTTGCGCCGGGCGCCTCATTCGGGGACATGCGCCGGCTCCCACAGCGCCCCGCCCGCCGCCGCTCCCCGGGGGCCTCCCCGCTGCTCTCGGGAGATCGCACACCGCACGCGGCCCAAGCCCCGTCTCGCCGACGGCACTCACCACCCGCCGCCCGCCGCCGCGTTCTCCCGCTCCCTACCGGCACGAAGCGGCGCTGCCGATGACGGAGCCGATGCGCGGCTGCCACGCCGCTCTCTCCGCGCCTCAGGGCCGGCGCCTTCGGCCGCTCAGGGCGGCGTCCCCGCATCCGGGCCAGCCCGCGGAGCTCCTGCCGCCGCCGCCGCCGCCCCCCGACTGAGGGGCCGCGACGCCGGCGCCCCCTTTTATACTCCGCACCCCCTTTTCCCGCCACTGCCGCGGTGGGCTCCCCCCGCCTCAAAATCGCCCAGAAGCGCCCGAGGCGGGAACGGCGCAGCCCCACCGGCGCCTCGGAGAAGCTCTTCTAGTGACAAGGAGCAGCGGCCACTCCTGCTGCAGTACCTTTATTGTACCTCGTTTACCATGCTCAGCATTTCATTCCCTTTACACCTCTCAGCCTTTCCCGTGCCGCTCTTTTTAACCAGCAGCGCTGCCCCGACGCTCCCGCGGTGCAGCTCTTTTAGTGATGCGGGGCAGCGGCCACTCCTGCAGCAGTATCTTTATTGTACCTCTTTTACCATGCTCAGCATTTCATTCCCTTTACACCTCTCACGCTTTCCGGACCCCTTTTTAACCAGCAGCACTGCCCCGACGCTCCCGCGGTGCAGCTCTTTTAGTGACGCGGGGCAGCGGCCACACCTGCTGCAGTACCTTTATTGTACCTCGTTTACCATGCTCAGCATTTTATTCCCTTTACACCTCTCACGCTTTCCGGACCCCTTTTTAACCAGCAGCGCTGCCCCGACCGTCCCGCGGTGCAGCTCTTTTAGTGATGCGGGGCAGCGGCCACTCCTGCTGCAGTACCTTTTCAATATTTCTTAGACCATTTTCAATATTTTATTGCGCTCACACTTCCCAGCCTTTCCCATGCTGCTCTGTTTAACCAGCAGCGCTGCCCCGATGCTCCCGCGGTGCAGCTCTTTTAGTGACACGGGGCAGCTACACCTGCTGCTGTACCTTTATTGTACCTCGTTTACCATGCTCAGCATTTCATTCCCTTTACACCTCTCAGCCTTTCCCGTGCTGCTCTTTTTAACCAGCAGCGCTGCCCCGACGCTCCCGCGGTGCAGCTCTTTTAGTGACACGGGGCAGCGGCTACACCTGCTGCTGTACCTTTATTGTACCTCGTTTACCATGCTCAGCATTTCATTCCCTTTACACCTCTCACGCTTTCCGGACCCCTTTTTAACCAGCAGCGCTGCCCCGACCGTCCCGCGGTGCAGCTCTTTTAGTGATGCGGGGCAGCGGCCACACCTGCTGCAGTACCTTTATTGTACCTCGTTTACCATGCTCAGCATTTCATTCCCTTTACACCTCTCAGCCTTTCCCGTGCCGCTCTTTTTCAACAGCAGCGCTGCCCCGACGGTCCCGCGGTGCAGCTCTTTTAGTCACACGGGGCAGCGGCCACACCTGCTGCAGTACCTTTATTGTACCTCGTTTACCATGCTCTGCATTTCATTCCCTTTACACCTCTCACGCTTTCCGGACCCCTTTTTAACCAGCAGCGCTGCCCCGACGCTCCCGAGGTGCAGCTCTTTTAGTGATGCGGGGCAGCGGCCACTCCTGCTGCAGTACCTTTATTGTACCTCTTTTACCATGCTCAGCATTTCATTCCCTTTACACCTCTCACGCTTTCCGGACCCCTTTTTAGCCAGCAGCGCTGCCCCGACGGTCCCGCGGTGCAGCTCTTTTAGTGATGCGGAGCAGCGGCCACACCTGCTGCAGTACCTTTATTGTACCTCGTTTACCATGCTCAGCATTTTATTCCCTTTACACCTCTCACGCTTTCCCGTGCCGCTCTTTTTAACCAGCAGCGCTGCCCCGACGCTCCCGCGGTGCAGCTCTTTTAGTGACATGGGGCAGCGGCCACACCTGGTGCAGTACCTTTACAGTATTTCTTAGACCATTGTCAATATTTTATTGCGCTCACACTTCCAGGCCTTTCCCATGCTGCTCTGTTTAACCAGCAGCGCTGCCCCGACGCTCCCGCGGTGCAGCTCTTTTAGTCACACGGGGCAGCGGCCACACCTGCTGCAGTACCTTTATTGTACCTCGTTTACCATGCTCAGCATTTCATTCCCTTTACACCTCTCAGCCTTTCCCGTGCCGCTCTTTTTAACCAGCAGCGCTGCGCCGACGGTCCCGCGGTGCAGCTCTTTTAGTCACACGGGGCAGCGGCCACACCTGCTGCTGTACCTTTATTGTACCTCGTTTACCATGCTCAGCATTTCATTCCCTTTACACCTCTCACGCTTTCCGGACCCCTTTTTAACCAGCAGCACTGCCCCGACGCTCCCGCTGTGCAGCTCTTTTAGTGACACGGGGCAGCTACACCTGCTGCTGTACCTTTATTGTACCTCGTTTACCATGCTCAGCATTTCATTCCCTTTACACCTCTCAGCCTTTCCCGTGCCGCTCTTTTTAACCAGCAGCGCTGCCCCGACGCTCCCGCGGTGCAGCTCTTTTAGTCACACGGGGCAGCGGCCACACCTGCTGCAGTACCTTTATTGTACCTCGTTTACCATGCTCTGCATTTCATTCCCTTTACACCTCTCACGCTTTCCGGACCCCTTTTTAACCAGCAGCGCTGCCCCGACCGTCCCGCGGTGCAGCTCTTTTAGTGATGCGGGGCAGCGGCCACTCCTGCTGCTGTACCTTTATTGTACCTCGTTTACCATGCTCAGCATTTCATTCCCTTTACACCTCTCACGCTTTCCGGACCCCTTTTTAACCAGCAGCGCTGCCCCGACGATCCCGCGGTGCAGCTCTTTTAGTGATGCGGGGCAGCGGCCACTCCTGCTGCAGTACCTTTTCAATATTTCTTAGACCATTTTCAATATTTTATTGCGCTCACACTTCCCAGCCTTTCCCATGCTGCTCTGTTTAACCAGCAGCGCTGCCCCGACGCTCCCGCGGTGCAGCTCTTTTAGTGACGCGGAGCAGCGGCCACTCCTGCTGCTGTACCTTTATTGTACCTCGTTTACCATGCTCAGCATTTTATTCCCTTTACACCTCTCACGCTTTCCGGACCCCTTTTTAACCAGCAGCGCTGCCCCGACCGTCCCGCGGTGCAGCTCTTTTAGTGATGCGGGGCAGCGGCCACTCCTGCTGCTGTACCTTTACAATATTTCTTAGACCATTGTCAATATTTTATTCCGCTCACACTTCCCAGCCTTTCCGTGCTGCTCTTTTTAACCAGCAGCGCTGCCCCGACGGTCCCGCGGTGCAGCTCTTTTAGTGATGCGGGGCAGCGGCCACTCCTGCTGCTGTACCTTTATTGTACCTCGTTTACCATGCTCAGCATTTCATTCCCTTTACACCTCTCACGCTTTCCGGACCCCTTTTTAACCAGCAGCACTGCCCCGACGGTCCCGCGGCGCAGCTCTTTTAGTGATGCGGGGCAGCGGCCACTCCTGCTGCTGTACCTTTATTGTACCTCGTTTACCATGCTCAGCATTTCATTCCCTTTACACCTCTCAGCCTTTCCCGTGCCGCTCTTTTTAACCAGCAGCGCTGCCCCGACGCTCCCGCGGTGCAGCTCTTTTAGTGATGCGGAGCAGCGGCCACTCCTGCTGCTGTACCTTTATTGTACCTCGTTTACCATGCTCAGCATTTCATTCCCTTTACACCTCTCAGCCTTTCCCATGCTGCTCTGTTTAACCAGCAGCGCTGCCCCGACGCTCCCGCGGTGCAGCTCTTTTAGTGATGCGGGGCAGCGGCCACTCCTGCTGCAGTATCTTTATTGAACCTCTTTTACCATGCTCAGCATTTTATTCCCTTTACACCTTTCACGCATTCCGGACCCCTTTTTAACCTGCAGCGCTGCCCCGACCGTCCCGCGGTGCAGCTCTTTTAGTGACGCGGGGCAGCGGCCACACCTGCTGCAGTACCTTTATTGTACCTCGTTTACCATGCTCAGCATTTTATTCCCTTTACACCTCTCAGCCTTTCCCGTGCCGCTCTTTTTAACCAGCAGCACTGCCCCGACGCTCCCGCGGTGCAGCTCTTTTAGTGACACGGGGCAGCTACACCTGCTGCTGTACCTTTATTGTACCTCGTTTACCATGCTCAGCATTTTATTCCCTTTACACCTCTCAGCCTTTCCCGTGCCGCTCTTTTTAACCAGCAGCGCTGCCCCGACGCTCCCGCGGTGCAGCTCTTTTAGTGACACGGGGCAGCGGCCACACCTGCTGCTGTACCTTTATTGTACCTCGTTTACCATGCTCAGCATTTTATTCCCTTTACACCTCTCACGCTTTCCGGACCCCTTTTTAACCAGCAGCGCTGCCCCGACGGTCCCGCGGTGCAGCTCTTTTAGTGACGCGGGGCAGCGGCCACTCCTGCTGCAGTATCTTTATTGTACCTCTTTTACCATGCTCAGCATTTCATTCCCTTTACACCTCTCAGCCTTTCCCGTGCCGCTCTTTTTAACCAGCAGCGCTGCCCCGACGGTCCCGCGGTGCAGCTCTTTTAGTGATGCGGGGCAGCGGCCACACCTGCTGCTGTACCTTTATTGTACCTCTTTTACCATGCTCAGCATTTCATTCCCTTTACACCTCTCAGCCTTTCCCGTGCCGCTCTTTTTAACCAGCAGCGCTGCCCCGACGCTCCCGCGGTGCAGCTCTTTTAGTCACACGGGGCAGCGGCCACACCTGCTGCAGTACCTTTACAGTATTTCTTAGACCATTGTCAATATTTTATTGCGCTCACACTTCCCAGCCTTTCCCGTGCCGCTCTTTTTAACCAGCAGCGCTGCCCCGACGCTCCCGCGGTGCAGCTCTTTTAGTGACACGGGGCAGCGCCCTCACCTGCTGCTGTACCTTTATTGTACCTCGCTTACCATGCTCAGCATTTTATTCCCTTTACACCTCTCACGCTTTCCGGACCCCTTTTTAACCAGCAGCACTGCCCCGACGCTCCCGCGGTGCAGCTCTTTTAGTGACACGGGGCAGCGGCCACACCTGCTGCTGTACCTTTATTGTACCTCGTTTACCATGCTCAGCATTTCATTCCCTTTACACCTCTCAGCCTTTCCCGTGCCGCTCTTTTTAACCAGCAGCGCTGCCCCGACGCTCCCGAGGTGCAGCTCTTTTAGTGACACGGGGCAGCGGCCACACCTGCTGCTGTACCTTTATTGTACCTCGTTTACCATGCTCAGCATTTCATTCCCTTTACACCTCTCACGCTTTCCGGACCCCTTTTTAACCAGCAGCGCTGCCCCGACCGTCCCGCGGTGCAGCTCTTTTAGTCACACGGGGCAGCGGCCACACCTGCTGCAGTACCTTTATTGTACCTCGTTTACCATGCTCAGCATTTCATTCCCTTTACACCTCTCACGCTTTCCGGACCCCTTTTTAACCAGCAGCGCTGCCCCGACGCTCCCGCGGTGCAGCTCTTTTAATGATGCGGGGCAGCGGCCACACCTGCTGCAGTATCTTTATTGTACCTCTTTTACCATGCTCAGCATTTCATTCCCTTTACACCTCTCACGCTTTCCGGACCCCTTTTTAGCCAGCAGCGCTGCCCCGACGGTCCCGCGGTGCAGCTCTTTTAGTGATGCGGGGCAGCGGCCACACCTGCTGCAGTATCTTTATTGTACCTCGTTTACCATGCTCAGCATTTTATTCCCTTTACACCTCTCACGCTTTCCCGTGCCGCTCTTTTTAACCAGCAGCGCTGCCCCGACGCTCCCGAGGTGCAGCTCTTTTAGTGATGCGGGGCAGCGGCCACACCTGCTGCAGTATCTTTATTGTACCTCTTTTACCATGCTCAGCATTTCATTCCCTTTACACCTCTCACGCTTTCCGGACCCCTTTTTAACCAGCAGCACTGCCCCGACGCTCCCGCGGTGCAGCTCTTTTAGTGACACGGGGCAGCTACACCTGCTGCAGTACCTTTATTGTACCTCGTTTACCATGCTCAGCATTTCATTCCCTTTACACCTCTCACGCTTTCCGGACCCCTTTTTAACCAGCAGCACTGCCCCGACGCTCCCGCTGTGCAGCTCTTTTAGTGACACGGGGCAGCTACACCTGCTGCTGTACCTTTATTGTACCTCGTTTACCATGCTCAGCATTTCATTCCCTTTACACCTCTCAGCCTTTCCCGTGCCGCTCTTTTTAACCAGCAGCGCTGCCCCGACGGTCCCGCGGTGCAGCTCTTTTAGTCACACGGGGCAGCGGCCACACCTGCTGCAGTACCTTTATTGTACCTCGTTTACCATGCTCAGCATTTCATTCCCTTTACACCTCTCACGCTTTCCGGACCCCTTTTTAACCAGCAGCGCTGCCCCGACCGTCCCGCGGTGCAGCTCTTTTAGTGATGCGGGGCAGCGGCCACTCCTGCTGCTGTACCTTTATTGTACCTCGTTTACCATGCTCAGCATTTCATTCCCTTTACACCTCTCACGCTTTCCGGACCCCTTTTTAACCAGCAGCGCTGCCCCGACGCTCCCGAGGTGCAGCTCTTTTAGTGATGCGGGGCAGCGGCCACACCTGGTGCAGTACCTTTACAGTATTTCTTAAACCATTGTCAATATTTTATTGCGCTCACACTTCCAGGCCTTTCCAATGCTGCTCTGTTTAACCAGCAGCGCTGCCCCGACGGTCCCGCGGTGCAGCTCTTTTAGTGGTGCGGGGCAGCGGCCACACCTGCTGCTGTACCTTTATTGTACCTCGTTTACCATGCTCAGCATTTCATTCCCTTTACACCTCTCACGCTTTCCGGACCCCTTTTTAACCAGCAGCACTGCCCCGACGCTCCCGCGGTGCAGCTCTTTTAGTGACACGGGGCAGCTACACCTGCTGCAGTACCTTTATTGTACCTCGTTTACCATGCTCAGCATTTTATTCCCTTTACACCTCTCACGCTTTCCGGACCCCTTTTTAACCAGCAGCGCTGCCCCGACGGTCCCGCGGTGCAGCTCTTTTAGTCACACGGGGCAGCGGCCACACCTGCTGCAGTACCTTTATTGTACCTCGTTTACCATGCTCAGCATTTCATTCCCTTTACACCTCTCACGCTTTCCGGACCCCTTTTTAACCAGCAGCGCTCCCCCGACCGTCCCGCGGTGCAGCTCTTTTAGTGATGCGGGGCAGCGGCCACTCCTGCTGCAGTACCTTTTCAATATTTCTTAGACCATTTTCAATATTTTATTGCGCTCACACTTCCCAGCCTTTCCCATGCTGCTCTGTTTAACCAGCAGCGCTGCCCCGATGCTCCCGCGGTGCAGCTCTTTTAGTGATGCGGGGCAGCGGCCACACCTGCTGCAGTACCTTTATTGTACCTCGTTTACCATGCTCAGCATTTCATTCCCTTTACACCTCTCACGCTTTCCGGACCCCTTTTTAACCAGCAGCACTGCCCCGACGCTCCCGCGGTGCAGCTCTTTTAGTGACACGGGGCAGCTACACCTGCTGCTGTACCTTTATTGTACCTCGTTTACCATGCTCAGCATTTCATTCCCTTTACACCTCTCAGCCTTTCCCGTGCTGCTCTTTTTAACCAGCAGCGCTGCCCCGACGCTCCCGCGGTGCAGCTCTTTTAGTGACACGGGGCAGCGGCTACACCTGCTGCTGTACCTTTATTGTACCTCGTTTACCATGCTCAGCATTTCATTCCCTTTACACCTCTCACGCTTTCCGGACCCCTTTTTAACCAGCAGCGCTGCCCCGACGCTCCCGCGGTGCAGCTCTTTTAGTGATGCGGGGCAGCGGCCACTCCTGCTGCTGTACCTTTACAATATTTCTTAGACCATTGTCAATACTTTATTGCGCTGACGTTTCCCAGCCTTTCCCGTGCTGCTCTGTTTAACCAGCAGCGCTGCCCCGACGCTCCCGCGGTGCAGCTCCCTTAGTGACACGGGGCAGGGGCCGAGAGCCCTCTAGGTGCGGCTCCTCTATAGCACTTTACCGTTTTCTATTTTATTTCATTGGCACCTCGCGCGTTGCGCCGGGCGCCTCATTCGGGGACATGCGCCGGCTCCCACAGCGCCCCGCCCGCCGCCGCTCCCCGGGGGCCTCCCCGCTGCTCTCGGGAGATCGCACACCGCACGCGGCCCAAGCCCCGTCTCGCCGACGGCACTCACCACCCGCCGCCCGCCGCCGCGTTCTCCCGCTCCCTACCGGCACGAAGCGGCGCTGCCGATGACGGAGCCGATGCGCGGCTGCCACGCCGCTCTCTCCGCGCCTCAGGGCCGGCGCCTTCGGCCGCACAGGGCGGCGTCCCCGCATCCGGGCCAGCCCGCGGAGCTCCTGCCGCCGCCGCCGCCGCCCCCCGACTGAGGGGCCGCGACGCCGGCGCCCCCTTTTATACTCCGCACCCCCTTTTCCCGCCACTGCCGCGGTGGGCTCCCCCCGCCTCAAAATCGCCCAGAAGCGCCCGAGGCGGGAACGGCGCAGCCCCACCGGCGCCTCGGAGAAGCTCTTCTAGTGACAAGGAGCAGCGGCCACCCCTCCTGCAGTACCTTTATTGTACCTCGTTTACCATGCTCAGCATTTCATTCCCTTTACACCTCCCAGCCTTTCCCGTGCCGCTCTTTTTAACCAGCAGCGCTGCCCCGACGCTCCCGCGGTGCAGCTCTTTTAGTCACACGGGGCAGCGGCCACACCTGCTGCAGTACCTTTATTGTACCTCGTTTACCATGCTCAGCATTTTATTCCCTTTACACCTCTCACGCTTTCCGGACCCCTTTTTAACCAGCAGCGCTGCCCCGACCGTCCCGCGGTGCAGCTCTTTTAGTGATGCGGGGCAGCGGCCACTCCTGCTGCTGTACCTTTATTGTACCTCGTTTACCATGCTCAGCATTTCATTCCCTTTACACCTCTCACGCTTTCCGGACCCCTTTTTAACCAGCAGCGCTGCCCCGACGATCCCGCGGTGCAGCTCTTTTAGTGATGCGGGGCAGCGGCCACTCCTGCTGCAGTACCTTTTCAATATTTCTTAGACCATTTTCAATATTTTATTGCGCTCACACTTCCCAGCCTTTCCCATGCTGCTCTGTTTAACCAGCAGCGCTGCCCCGACGCTCCCGCGGTGCAGCTCTTTTAGTGATGCGGGGCAGCGGCCACTCCTGCTGCTGTACCTTTATTGTACCTCGTTTACCATGCTCAGCATTTCATTCCCTTTACACCTCTCACGCTTTCCGGACCCCTTTTTAACCAGCAGCGCTGCCCCGACCGTCCCGCGGTGCAGCTCTTTTAGTGATGCGGGGCAGCGGCCACTCCTGCTGCTGTACCTTTATTGTACCTCGTTTACCATGCTCAGCATTTCATTCCCTTTACACCTCTCACGCTTTCCGGACCCCTTTTTAACCAGCAGCGCTGCCCCGACCGTCCCGCGGTGCAGCTCTTTTAGTGATGCGGGGCAGCGGCCACTCCTGCTGCTGTACCTTTATTGTACCTCTTTTACCATGCTCAGCATTTCATTCCCTTTACACCTCTCAGCCTTTCCCGTGCCGCTCTTTTTAACCAGCAGCGCTGCCCCGACGCTCCCGCGGTGCAGCTCTTTTAGTGATGCGGAGCAGCGGCCACTCCTGCTGCTGTACCTTTATTGTACCTCGTTTACCATGCTCAGCATTTCATTCCCTTTACACCTCTCAGCCTTTCCCATGCTGCTCTGTTTAACCAGCAGCGCTGCCCCGACGCTCCCGCGGTGCAGCTCTTTTAGTGATGCGGGGCAGCGGCCCTCTCCTGCTGCAGTATCTTTATTGAACCTCTTTTACCATGCTCAGCATTTTATTCCCTTTACACCTTTCACGCATTCCGGACCCCTTTTTAACCTGCAGCGCTGCCCCGACCGTCCCGCGGTGCAGCTCTTTTAGTGACGCGGGGCAGCGGCCACACCTGCTGCAGTACCTTTATTGTACCTCGTTTACCATGCTCAGCATTTTATTCCCTTTACACCTCTCAGCCTTTCCCGTGCCGCTCTTTTTAACCAGCAGCGCTGCCCCGACGCTCCCGCGGTGCAGCTCTTTTAGTGACACGGGGCAGCGCCCTCACCTGCTGCTGTACCTTTATTGTACCTCGCTTACCATGCTCAGCATTTTATTCCCTTTACACCTCTCACGCTTTCCGGACCCCTTTTTAACCAGCAGCACTGCCCCGACGCTCCCGCGGTGCAGCTCTTTTAGTGGTGCGGGGCAGCGGCCACACCTGCTGCTGTACCTTTATTGTACCTCGTTTACCATGCTCAGCATTTTATTCCCTTTACACCTCTCAGCCTTTCCCGTGCCGCACTTTTTAACCAGCAGCGCTGCCCCGACGCTCCCGCGGTGCAGCTCTTTTAGTGATGCGGGGCAGCGGCCACACCTGCTGCAGTACCTTTACAGTATTTCTTAAACCATTGTCAATATTTTATTGCGCTCACACTTCCAGGCCTTTCCCATGCTGCTCTGTTTAACCAGCAGCGCTGCCCCGACGCTCCCGCGGTGCAGCTCTTTTAGTGGTGCGGGGCAGCGGCCACACCTGCTGCTGTACCTTTATTGTACCTCGTTTACCATGCTCAGCATTTCATTCCCTTTACACCTCTCACGCTTTCCGGACCCCTTTTTAACCAGCAGCACTGCCCCGACGCTCCCGCGGTGCAGCTCTTTTAGTGATGCGGGGCAGCGGCCACTCCTGCTGCTGTACCTTTACAATATTTCTTAGACCATTGTCAATACTTTATTGCGCTGACGTTTCCCAGCCTTTCCCGTGCTGCTCTGTTTAACCAGCAGCGCTGCCCCGACGCTCCCGCGGTGCAGCTCCCTTAGTGACACGGGGCAGGGGCCGAGAGCCCTCTAGGTGCGGCTCCTCTATAGCACTTTACCGTTTTCTATTTTATTTCATTGGCACCTCGCGCGTTGCGCCGGGCGCCTCATTCGGGGACATGCGCCGGCTCCCACAGCGCCCCGCCCGCCGCCGCTCCCCGGGGGCCTCCCCGCTGCTCTCGGGAGATCGCACACCGCACGCGGCCCAAGCCCCGTCTCGCCGACGGCACTCACCACCCGCCGCCCGCCGCCGCGTTCTCCCGCTCCCTACCGGCACGAAGCGGCGCTGCCGATGACGGAGCCGATGCGCGGCTGCCACGCCGCTCTCTCCGCGCCTCAGGGCCGGCGCCTTCGGCCGCACAGGGCGGCGTCCCCGCATCCGGGCCAGCCCGCGGAGCTCCTGCCGCCGCCGCCGCCGCCCCCCGACTGAGGGGCCGCGACGCCGGCGCCCCCTTTTATACTCCGCACCCCCTTTTCCCGCCACTGCCGCGGTGGGCTCCCCCCGCCTCAAAATCGCCCAGAAGCGCCCGAGGCGGGAACGGCGCAGCCCCACCGGCGCCTCGGAGAAGCTCTTCTAGTGACAAGGAGCAGCGGCCACCCCTCCTGCAGTACCTTTATTGTACCTCGTTTACCATGCTCAGCATTTCATTCCCTTTACACCTCTCAGCCTTTCCCGTGCCGCTCTTTTTAACCAGCAGCGCTGCCCCGACGCTCCCGCGGTGCAGCTCTTTTAGTGACGCGGAGCAGCGGCCACACCTGCTGCAGTACCTTTATTGTACCTCGTTTACCATGCTCAGCATTTCATTCCCTTTACACCTCTCACGCTTTCCGGACCCCTTTTTAACCAGCAGCGCTGCCCCGACCGTCCCGCGGTGCAGCTCTTTTAGTGATGCGGGGCAGCGGCCACTCCTGCTGCAGTACCTTTTCAATATTTCTTAGACCATTTTCAATATTTTATTGCGCTCACACTTCCCAGCCTTTCCCATGCTGCTCTGTTTAACCAGCAGCGCTGCCCCGATGCTCCCGCGGTGCAGCTCTTTTAGTGATGCGGGGCAGCGGCCACACCTGCTGCAGTACCTTTATTGTACCTCGTTTACCATGCTCAGCATTTCATTCCCTTTACACCTCTCACGCTTTCCGGACCCCTTTTTAACCAGCAGCACTGCCCCGACGCTCCCGCGGTGCAGCTCTTTTAGTGACACGGGGCAGCGGCCACTCCTGCTGCTGTACCTTTATTGTACCTCGTTTACCATGCTCAGCATTTCATTCCCTTTACACCTCTCAGCCTTTCCCGTGCTGCTCTTTTTAACCAGCAGCGCTGCCCCGACGCTCCCGCGGTGCAGCTCTTTTAGTGACACGGGGCAGCGGCTACACCTGCTGCTGTACCTTTATTGTACCTCGTTTACCATGCTCAGCATTTCATTCCCTTTACACCTCTCACGCTTTCCGGACCCCTTTTTAACCAGCAGCGCTGCCCCGACGCTCCCGCGGTGCAGCTCTTTTAGTGATGCGGGGCAGCGGCCACTCCTGCTGCTGTACCTTTACAATATTTCTTAGACCATTGTCAATACTTTATTGCGCTGACGTTTCCCAGCCTTTCCCGTGCTGCTCTGTTTAACCAGCAGCGCTGCCCCGACGCTCCCGCGGTGCAGCTCTTTTAGTGATGCGGGGCAGCGGCCACACCTGCTGCAGTATCTTTATTGTACCTCGTTTACCATGCTCAGCATTTCATTCCCTTTACACCTCTCACGCTTTCCGGACCCCTTTTTAACCAGCAGCACTGCCCCGACGGTCCCGCGGTGCAGCTCTTTTAGTGATGCGGGGCAGCGGCCACTCCTGCTGCTGTACCTTTATTGTACCTCGTTTACCATGCTCAGCATTTCATTCCCTTTACACCTCTCACGCTTTCCGGACCCCTTTTTAACCAGCAGCACTGCCCCGACGGTCCCGCGGTGCAGCTCTTTTAGTGATGCGGGGCAGCGGCCACTCCTGCTGCTGTACCTTTATTGTACCTCGTTTACCATGCTCAGCATTTCATTCCCTTTACACCTCTCAGCCTTTCCCGTGCCGCTCTTTTTAACCAGCAGCGCTGCCCCGACGCTCCCGCGGTGCAGCTCTTTTAGTGATGCGGAGCAGCGGCCACTCCTGCTGCTGTACCTTTATTGTACCTCGTTTACCATGCTCAGCATTTCATTCCCTTTACACCTCTCAGCCTTTCCCATGCTGCTCTGTTTAACCAGCAGCGCTGCCCCGACGCTCCCGCGGTGCAGCTCTTTTAGTGATGCGGGGCAGCGGCCACTCCTGCTGCAGTATCTTTATTGAACCTCTTTTACCATGCTCAGCATTTTATTCCCTTTACACCTTTCACGCATTCCGGACCCCTTTTTAACCTGCAGCGCTGCCCCGACCGTCCCGCGGTGCAGCTCTTTTAGTGACGCGGGGCAGCGGCCACACCTGCTGCAGTACCTTTATTGTACCTCGTTTACCATGCTCAGCATTTTATTCCCTTTACACCTCTCAGCCTTTCCCGTGCCGCTCTTTTTAACCAGCAGCGCTGCCCCGACGCTCCCGCGGTGCAGCTCTTTTAGTGACGCGGGGCAGCGGCCACACCTGCTGCTGTACCTTTATTGTACCTCGTTTACCATGCTCAGCATTTCATTCCCTTTACACCTCTCACGCTTTCCGGACCCCTTTTTAACCAGCAGCACTGCCCCGACGCTCCCGCGGTGCAGCTCTTTTAGTGACACGGGGCAGCTACACCTGCTGCTGTACCTTTATTGTACCTCGTTTACCATGCTCAGCATTTTATTCCCTTTACACCTCTCAGCCTTTCCCGTGCCGCTCTTTTTAACCAGCAGCGCTACCCCGACGCTCCCGCGGTGCAGCTCTTTTAGTGACACGGGGCAGCGGCCACACCTGCTGCTGTACCTTTATTGTACCTCGTTTACCATGCTCAGCATTTTATTCCCTTTACACCTCTCACGCTTTCCGGACCCCTTTTTAACCAGCAGCGCTGCCCCGACGGTCCCGCGGTGCAGCTCTTTTAGTGACGCGGGGCAGCGGCCACTCCTGCTGCAGTATCTTTATTGTACCTCTTTTACCATGCTCAGCATTTCATTCCCTTTACACCTCTCAGCCTTTCCCGTGCCGCTCTTTTTAACCAGCAGCGCTGCCCCGACGGTCCCGCGGTGCAGCTCTTTTAGTGATGCGGGGCAGCGGCCACACCTGCTGCTGTACCTTTATTGTACCTCTTTTACCATGCTCAGCATTTCATTCCCTTTACACCTCTCAGCCTTTCCCGTGCCGCTCTTTTTAACCAGCAGCGCTGCCCCGACGCTCCCGCGGTGCAGCTCTTTTAGTCACACGGGGCAGCGGCCACACCTGCTGCAGTACCTTTACAGTATTTCTTAGACCATTGTCAATATTTTATTGCGCTCACACTTCCCAGCCTTTCCCGTGCCGCTCTTTTTAACCAGCAGCGCTGCCCCGACGCTCCCGCGGTGCAGCTCTTTTAGTGACACGGGGCAGCGCCCTCACCTGCTGCTGTACCTTTATTGTACCTCGCTTACCATGCTCAGCATTTTATTCCCTTTACACCTCTCAGCCTTTCCGGACCCCTTTTTAACCAGCAGCACTGCCCCGACGCTCCCGCGGTGCAGCTCTTTTAGTGACACGGGGCAGCGGCCACACCTGCTGCTGTACCTTTATTGTACCTCGTTTACCATGCTCAGCATTTCATTCCCTTTACACCTCTCAGCCTTTCCCGTGCCGCTCTTTTTAACCAGCAGCGCTGCCCCGACGCTCCCGAGGTGCAGCTCTTTTAGTCACACGGGGCAGCGGCCACACCTGCTGCTGTACCTTTATTGTACCTCGTTTACCATGCTCAGCATTTCATTCCCTTTACACCTCTCACGCTTTCCGGACCCCTTTTTAACCAGCAGCGCTGCCCCGACCGTCCCGCGGTGCAGCTCTTTTAGTGATGCGGGGCAGCGGCCACACCTGCTGCAGTACCTTTATTGTACCTCGTTTACCATGCTCAGCATTTCATTCCCTTTACACCTCTCACGCTTTCCGGACCCCTTTTTAGCCAGCAGCGCTGCCCCGACGGTCCCGCGGTGCAGCTCTTTTAGTGATGCGGGGCAGCGGCCACACCTGCTGCAGTATCTTTATTGTACCTCGTTTACCATGCTCAGCATTTTATTCCCTTTACACCTCTCACGCTTTCCCGTGCCGCTCTTTTTAACCAGCAGCGCTGCCCCGACGCTCCCGCGGTGCAGTTCTTTTAGTGATGCGGGGCAGCGGCCACACCTGCTGCTGTACCTTTATTGTACCTCGTTTACCATGCTCAGCATTTCATTCCCTTTACACCTCTCAGCCTTTCCCGTGCCGCTCTTTTTAACCAGCAGCGCTGCCCCGACGCTCCCGAGGTGCAGCTCTTTTAGTCACACGGGGCAGCGGCCACACCTGGTGCAGTACCTTTACAGTATTTCTTAAACCATTGTCAATATTTTATTGCGCTCACACTTCCAGGCCTTTCCAATGCTGCTCTGTTTAACCAGCAGCGCTGCCCCGACGCTCCCGCGGTGCAGCTCTTTTAGTGGTGCGGGGCAGCGGCCACACCTGCTGCTGTACCTTTATTGTACCTCGTTTACCATGCTCAGCATTTCATTCCCTTTACACCTCTCACGCTTTCCGGACCCCTTTTTAACCAGCAGCACTGCCCCGACGCTCCCGCGGTGCAGCTCTTTTAGTGACACGAGGCAGCTACACCTGCTGCAGTACCTTTATTGTACCTCGTTTACCATGCTCAGCATTTCATTCCCTTTACACCTCTCACGCTTTCCGGACCCCTTTTTAACCAGCAGCACTGCCCCGACGCTCCCGCGGTGCAGCTCTTTTAGTGACACGGGGCAGCTACACCTGCTGCTGTACCTTTATTGTACCTCGTTTACCATGCTCAGCATTTCATTCCCTTTACACCTCTCAGCCTTTCCCGTGCCGCTCTTTTTAACCAGCAGCGCTGCCCCGACGGTCCCGCGGTGCAGCTCTTTTAGTCACACGGGGCAGCGGCCACACCTGCTGCAGTACCTTTATTGTACCTCGTTTACCATGCTCAGCATTTCATTCCCTTTACACCTCTCACGCTTTCCGGACCCCTTTTTAACCAGCAGCGCTGCCCCGACCGTCCCGCGGTGCAGCTCTTTTAGTGATGCGGGGCAGCGGCCACTCCTGCTGCTGTACCTTTATTGTACCTCGTTTACCATGCTCAGCATTTCATTCCCTTTACACCTCTCACGCTTTCCGGACCCCTTTTTAACCAGCAGCGCTGCCCCGACGCTCCCGAGGTGCAGCTCTTTTAGTGATGCGGGGCAGCGGCCACACCTGGTGCAGTACCTTTACAGTATTTCTTAAACCATTGTCAATATTTTATTGCGCTCACACTTCCAGGCCTTTCCAATGCTGCTCTGTTTAACCAGCAGCGCTGCCCCGACGCTCCCGCGGTGCAGCTCTTTTAGTGGTGCGGGGCAGCGGCCACACCTGCTGCTGTACCTTTATTGTACCTCGTTTACCATGCTCAGCATTTCATTCCCTTTACACCTCTCACGCTTTCCGGACCCCTTTTTAACCAGCAGCGCTGCCCCGACGCTCCCGCGGTGCAGCGCTTTTAGTGATGCGGGGCAGCGGCCACTCCTGCAGCAGTATCTTTATTGTACCTCTTTTACCATGCTCAGCATTTCATTCCCTTTACACCTCTCACGCTTTCCGGACCCCATTTTTAACCAGCAGCGCTTCCCCGACGGTCCCGCGGTGCAGCTCTTTTAGTGATGCGGGGCAGCGGCCACTCCTGCTGCAGTACCTTTTCAATATTTCTTAGACCATTGTCAATATTTTATTGCGCTCACACTTCCCAGCCTTTCCCATACTGCTCTGTTTAACCAGCAGCGCTGCCCCGACGCTCCCGCGGTGCAGCTCTTTTAGTGATGCGGGGCAGCGGCCACTCCTGCTGCAGTACCTTTACAATATTTCTTAGACCATTGTCAATATTTTATTCCGCTCACACTTCCCAGCCTTTCCCGTGCTGCTCTTTTTAACCAGCAGCGCTGCCCCGACGCTCCCGCGGTGCAGCTCTTTTAGTGATGCGGGGCAGCGGCCACTCCTGCTGCTGTACCTTTATTGTACCTCGTTTACCATGCTCAGCATTTTATTCCCTTTACACCTCTCACGCTTTCCGGACCCCTTTTTAACCAGCAGCGCTGCCCCGACCGTCCCGCGGTGCAGCTCTTTTAGTGATGCGGGGCAGCGGCCACTCCTGCTGCAGTACCTTTTTTGTACCTCTTTTACCATGCTCAGCATTTCATTCCCTTTACACCTCTCACGCTTTCCGGACCCCTTTTTTAACCAGCAGCGCTGCCCCGACGCTCCCGCGGTGCAGCTCTTTTAGTCACACGGGGCAGCGGCCACACCTGCTGCAGTACCTTTATTGTACCTCGTTTACCATGCTCAGCATTTTATTCCCTTTACACCTCTCACGCTTTCCGGACCCCTTTTTAACCAGCAGCGCTGCCCCGACCGTCCCGCGGTGCAGCTCTTTTAGTGATGCGGGGCAGCGGCCACTCCTGCAGCAGTATCTTTATTGTACCTCTTTTACCATGCTCAGCATTTCATTCCCTTTACACCTCTCACGCTTTCCAGTGCCGCTCTTTTTAACCAGCAGCGCTGCCCCGACGGTCCCGCGGTGCAGCTCTTTTAGTGATGCGGGGCAGCGGCCACACCTGCTGCTGTACCTTTATTGTACCTCGTTTACCATGCTCAGCATTTTATTCCCTTTACACCTCTCACGCTTTCCGGACCCCTTTTTAACCAGCAGCGCTGCCCCGACGCTCCCGAGATGCAGCTCTTTTAGTGATGCGGGGCAGCGGCCACACCTGCTGCTGTACCTTTATTGTACCTCGTTTACCATGCTCAGCATTTCATTCCCTTTACACCTCTCACGCTTTCCGGACCCCTGTTTAACCAGCAGCGCTGCCCCGACGCTCCCGCGGTGCAGCTCTTTTAGTCACACGGGGCAGCGGCCACACCTGCTGCAGTACCTTTATTGTACCTCGTTTACCATGCTCAGCATTTCATTCCCTTTACACCTCTCAGCCTTTCCCGTGCCGCTCTTTTTAACCAGCAGCGCTGCGCCGACGCTCCCGCGGTGCAGCTCTTTTAGTGATGCGGGGCAGCGGCCACTCCTGCAGCAGTATCTTTATTGTACCTCTTTTACCATGCTCAGCATTTCATTCCCTTTACACCTCTCACGCTTTCCGGACCCCTTTTTAGCCAGCAGCGCTGCCCCGACCGTCCCGCGGTGCAGCTCTTTTAGTGACGCGGGGCAGCGGCCACACCTGCTGCAGTACCTTTATTGTACCTCGTTTACAATGCTCAGCATTTTATTCCCTTTACACCTCTCAGCCTTGCCCGTGCCGCTCTTTTTAACCAGCAGCGCTGCCCCGACGCTCCCGAGGTGCAGCTCTTTTAGTCACACGGGGCAGCGGCCACTCCTGCTGCTGTACCTTTACAGTATTTCTTAAACCATTGTCAATATTTTATTGCGCTCACACTTCCCAGCCTTTCCCATGCTGCTCTTTTTAACCAGCAGCGCTGCCCCGACGCTCCCGCGGTGCAGCTCTTTTAGTGACGCGGAGCAGCGGCCACTCCTGCTGCTGTACCTTTATTGTACCTCGTTTACCATGCTCAGCATTTTATTCCCTTTACACCTCTCACGCTTTCCGGACCCCTTTTTAACCAGCAGCGCTGCCCCGACCGTCCCGCGGTGCAGCTCTTTTAGTGATGCGGGGCAGCGGCCACTCCTGCTGCAGTACCTTTACAATATTTCTTAGACCATTGTCAATACTTTATTGCGCTGACGTTTCCCAGCCTTTCCCGTGCTGCTCTGTTTAACCAGCAGCGCTGCCCCGACGCTCCCGCGGTGCAGCTCCCTTAGTGACACGGGGCAGGGGCCGAGAGCCCTCTAGGTGCGGCTCCTCTATAGCACTTTACCGTTTTCTATTTTATTTCATTGGCACCTCGCGCGTTGCGCCGGGCGCCTCATTCGGGGACATGCGCCGGCTCCCACAGCGCCCCGCCCGCCGCCGCTCCCCGGGGGCCTCCCCGCTGCTCTCGGGAGATCGCACACCGCACGCGGCCCAAGCCCCGTCTCGCCGACGGCACTCACCACCCGCCGCCCGCCGCCGCGTTCTCCCGCTCCCTACCGGCACGAAGCGGCGCTGCCGATGACGGAGCCGATGCGCGGCTGCCACGCCGCTCTCTCCGCGCCTCAGGGCCGGCGCCTTCGGCCGCTCAGGGCGGCGTCCCCGCATCCGGGCCAGCCCGCGGAGCTCCTGCCGCCGCCGCCGCCGCCCCCCGACTGAGGGGCCGCGACGCCGGCGCCCCCTTTTATACTCCGCACCCCCTTTTCCCGCCACTGCCGCGGTGGGCTCCCCCCGCCTCAAAATCGCCCAGAAGCGCCCGAGGCGGGAACGGCGCAGCCCCACCGGCGCCTCGGAGAAGCTCTTCTAGTGACAAGGAGCAGCGGCCACCCCTCCTGCAGTACCTTTATTGTACCTCGTTTACCATGCTCAGCATTTCATTCCCTTTACACCTCTCACGCTTTCCGGACCCCTTTTTAACCAGCAGCGCTGCCCCGACGCTCCCGAGGTGCAGCTCTTTTAGTGATGCGGGGCAGCGGCCACTCCTGCTGCAGTATCTTTATTGTACCTCTTTTACCATGCTCAGCATTTCATTCCCTTTACACCTCTCACGCTTTCCGGACCCCTTTTAAGCCGGCAGCACTGCCCCGACGCTCCCGAGGTGCAGCTCTTTTAGTGATGCGGGGCAGCGGCCACTCCTGCTGCAGTACCTTTTCAATATTTCTTAGACCATTGTCAATATTTTATTGCGCTCACACTTCCCAGCCTTTCCGTGCTGCTCTTTTTAACCAGCAGCGCTGCCCCGACGGTCCCGCGGTGCAGCTCTTTTAGTGATGCGGGGCAGCGGCCACTCCTGCAGCAGTATCTTTATTGTACCTCGTTTACCATGCTCAGCATTTCATTCCCTTTACACCTCTCAGCCTTTCCCGTGCCGCTCTTTTTAACCAGCAGCGCTGCCCCGACGCTCCCGCGGTGCAGCTCTTTTAGTCACACGGGGCAGCGGCCACACCTGCTGCAGTACCTTTATTGTACCTCGTTTACCATGCTCAGCATTTTATTCCCTTTACACCTCTCACGCTTTCCGGACCCCTTTTTAACCAGCAGCGCTGCCCCGACCGTCCCGCGGTGCAGCTCTTTTAGTGATGCGGGGCAGCGGCCACTCCTGCTGCAGTACCTTTTCAATATTTCTTAGACCATTTTCAATATTTTATTGCGCTCACACTTCCCAGCCTTTCCCATACTGCTCTGTTTAACCAGCAGCGCTGCCCCGACGGTCCCGCGGTGCAGCTCTTTTAGTGATGCGGGGCAGCGGCCACATCTGCTGCAGTACCTTTATTGTACCTCGTTTACCATGCTCAGCATTTCATTCCCTTTACACCTCTCACGCTTTCCGGACCCCTTTTTAGCCAGCAGCGCTGCCCCGACGGTCCCGCGGTGCAGCTCTTTTAGTGATGCGGGGCAGCGGCCACACCTGCTGCAGTACCTTTATTGTACCTCGTTTACCATGCTCAGCATTTCATTCCCTTTACACCTCTCAGCCTTTCCCGTGCCGCTCTTTTTCAACAGCAGCGCTGCCCCGACGGTCCCGCGGTGCAGCTCTTTTAGTCACACGGGGCAGCGGCCACACCTGCTGCTGTACCTTTATTGTACCTCGTTTACCATGCTCTGCATTTCATTCCCTTTACACCTCTCACGCTTTCCGGACCCCTTTTTAACCAGCAGCACTGCCCCGACGCTCCCGCGGTGCAGCTCTTTTAGTGACACGGGGCAGCTACACCTGCTGCTGTACCTTTATTGTACCTCGTTTACCATGCTCAGCATTTTATTCCCTTTACACCTCTCACGCTTTCCGGACCCCTTTTTAACCAGCAGCGCTGCCCCGACGGTCCCGCGGTGCAGCTCTTTTAGTGACGCGGGGCAGCGGCCACTCCTGCTGCAGTATCTTTATTGTACCTCTTTTACCATGCTCAGCATTTCATTCCCTTTACACCTCTCAGCCTTTCCCGTGCCGCTCTTTTTAACCAGCAGCGCTGCCCCGACGCTCCCGCGGTGCAGCTCTTTTAGTGACGCGGGGCAGCGGCCACACCTGCTGCTGTACCTTTATTGTACCTCGTTTACCATGCTCAGCATTTCATTCCCTTTACACCTCTCACGCTTTCCGGACCCCTTTTTAACCAGCAGCACTGCCCCGACGCTCCCGCGGTGCAGCTCTTTTAGTGACACGGGGCAGCTACACCTGCTGCTGTACCTTTATTGTACCTCGTTTACCATGCTCAGCATTTTATTCCCTTTACACCTCTCAGCCTTTCCCGTGCCGCTCTTTATAACCAGCAGCGCTGCCCCGACGCTCCCGCGGTGCAGCTCTTTTAGTGACACGGGGCAGCGGCCACACCTGCTGCTGTACCTTTATTGTACCTCGTTTACCATGCTCAGCATTTTATTCCCTTTACACCTCTCACGCTTTCCGGACCCCTTTTTAACCAGCAGCGCTGCCCCGACCGTCCCGCGGTGCAGCTCTTTTAGTGATGCGGGGCAGCGGCCACACCTGCTGCTGTACCTTTATTGTACCTCGTTTACCATGCTCAGCATTTTATTCCCTTTACACCTCTCAGCCTTTCCCGTGCCGCTCTTTTTAACCAGCAGCGCTGCCCCGACGCTCCCGCGGTGCAGCTCTTTTAGTGACACGGGGCAGCGCCCTCACCTGCTGCAGTACCTTTATTGTACCTCGCTTACCATGCTCAGCATTTTATTCCCTTTACACCTCTCACGCTTTCCGGACCCCTTTTTAACCAGCAGCACTGCCCCGACGCTCCCGCGGTGCAGCTCTTTTAGTGACACGGGGCAGCGGCCACACCTGCTGCAGTACCTTTATTGTACCTCGTTTACCATGCTCAGCATTTCATTCCCTTTACACCTCTCAGCCTTTCCCGTGCCGCTCTTTTTAACCAGCAGCGCTGCCCCGACGCTCCCGCGGTGCAGCTCTTTTAGTCACACGGGGCAGCGGCCACACCTGCTGCAGTATCTTTATTGTACCTCTTTTACCATGCTCAGCATTTCATTCCCTTTACACCTCTCACGCTTTCCGGACCCCTTTTTAGCCAGCAGCGCTGCCCCGACGGTCCCGCGGTGCAGCTCTTTTAGTGATGCGGGGCAGCGGCCACACCTGCTGCAGTATCTTTATTGTACCTCGTTTACCATGCTCAGCATTTTATTCCCTTTACACCTCTCACGCTTTCCCGTGCCGCTCTTTTTAACCAGCAGCGCTGCCCCGACGCTCCCGCGGTGCAGCTCTTTTAGTGATGCGGGGCAGCGGCCACACCTGGTGCAGTACCTTTACAGTATTTCTTAGACCATTGTCAATATTTTATTGCGCTCACACTTCCAGGCCTTTCCAATGCTGCTCTGTTTAACCAGCAGCGCTGCCCCGACGCTCCCGCGGTGCAGCTCTTTTAGTGGTGCGGGGCAGCGGCCACACCTGCTGCTGTACCTTTATTGTACCTCGTTTACCATGCTCAGCATTTCATTCCCTTTACACCTCTCACGCTTTCCGGACCCCTTTTTAACCAGCAGCACTGCCCCGACGCTCCCGCGGTGCAGCTCTTTTAGTGACACGGGGCAGCTACACCTGCTGCAGTACCTTTATTGTACCTCGTTTACCATGCTCAGCATTTTATTCCCTTTACACCTCTCACGCTTTCCGGACCCCTTTTTAACCAGCAGCGCTGCCCCGACCGTCCCGCGGTGCAGCTCTTTTAGTGATGCGGGGCAGCGGCCACTCCTGCTGCAGTACCTTTTCAATATTTCTTAGACCATTTTCAATATTTTATTGCGCTCACACTTCCCAGCCTTTCCCATGCTGCTCTGTTTAACCAGCAGCGCTGCCCCGATGCTCCCGCGGTGCAGCTCTTTTAGTGATGCGGGGCAGCGGCCACACCTGCTGCAGTACCTTTATTGTACCTCGTTTACCATGCTCAGCATTTCATTCCCTTTACACCTCTCACGCTTTCCGGACCCCTTTTTAACCAGCAGCGCTGCCCCGACGCTCCCGCGGTGCAGCTCTTTTAGTGACACGGGGCAGCGGCCACTCCTGCTGCTGTACCTTTATTGTACCTCGTTTACCATGCTCAGCATTTCATTCCCTTTACACCTCTCAGCCTTTCCCGTGCTGCTCTTTTTAACCAGCAGCGCTGCCCCGACGCTCCCGCGGTGCAGCTCTTTTAGTGACACGGGGCAGCGGCTACACCTGCTGCTGTACCTTTATTGTACCTCGTTTACCATGCTCAGCATTTCATTCCCTTTACACCTCTCACGCTTTCCGGACCCCTTTTTAACCAGCAGCGCTGCCCCGACGCTCCCGCGGTGCAGCTCTTTTAGTGATGCGGGGCAGCGGCCACTCCTGCTGCTGTACCTTTACAATATTTCTTAGACCATTGTCAATACTTTATTGCGCTGACGTTTCCCAGCCTTTCCCGTGCTGCTCTGTTTAACCAGCAGCGCTGCCCCGACGCTCCCGCGGTGCAGCTCCCTTAGTGACACGGGGCAGGGGCCGAGAGCCCTCTAGGTGCGGCTCCTCTATAGCACTTTACCGTTTTCTATTTTATTTCATTGGCACCTCGCGCGTTGCGCCGGGCGCCTCATTCGGGGACATGCGCCGGCTCCCACAGCGCCCCGCCCGCCGCCGCTCCCCGGGGGCCTCCCCGCTGCTCTCGGGAGATCGCACACCGCACGCGGCCCAAGCCCCGTCTCGCCGACGGCACTCACCACCCGCCGCCCGCCGCCGCGTTCTCCCGCTCCCTACCGGCACGAAGCGGCGCTGCCGATGACGGAGCCGATGCGCGGCTGCCACGCCGCTCTCTCCGCGCCTCAGGGCCGGCGCCTTCGGCCGCACAGGGCGGCGTCCCCGCATCCGGGCCAGCCCGCGGAGCTCCTGCCGCCGCCGCCGCCGCCCCCCGACTGAGGGGCCGCGACGCCGGCGCCCCCTTTTATACTCCGCACCCCCTTTTCCCGCCACTGCCGCGGTGGGCTCCCCCCGCCTCAAAATCGCCCAGAAGCGCCCGAGGCGGGAACGGCGCAGCCCCACCGGCGCCTCGGAGAAGCTCTTCTAGTGACAAGGAGCAGCGGCCACCCCTCCTGCAGTACCTTTATTGTACCTCTTTTACCATGCTCAGCATTTTATTCCCTTTACACCTCTCACGCTTTCCGGACCCCTTTTTAACCAGCAGCACTGCCCCGACGCTCCCGCGGTGCAGCTCTTTTAGTGATGCGGGGCAGCGGCCACACCTGCTGCACTACCTTTATTGTACCTCGTTTACCATGCTCAGCATTTCATTCCCTTTACACCTCTCACGCTTTCCGGACCCCTTTTTAGCCAGCAGCGCTGCCCCGACGGTCCCGCGGTGCAGCTCTTTTAGTGATGCGGGGCAGCGGCCACACCTGCTGCAGTACCTTTATTGTACCTCGTTTACCATGCTCAGCATTTCATTCCCTTTACACCTCTCAGCCTTTCCCGTGCCGCTCTTTTTCAACAGCAGCGCTGCCCCGACGCTCCCGCGGTGCAGCTCTTTTAGTCACACGGGGCAGCGGCCACACCTGCTGCTGTACCTTTATTGTACCTCGTTTACCATGCTCAGCATTTCATTCCCTTTACACCTCTCACGCTTTCCGGACCCCTTTTTAACCAGCAGCACTGCCCCGACGCTCCCGCGGTGCAGCTCTTTTAGTGACACGGGGCAGCGGCCACTCCTGCTGCTGTACCTTTATTGTACCTCTTTTACCATGCTCAGCATTTCATTCCCTTTACACCTCTCAGCCTTTCCCGTGCTGCTCTTTTTAACCAGCAGCGCTGCCCCGACGCTCCCGCGGTGCAGCTCTTTTAGTGATGCGGAGCAGCGGCCACTCCTGCTGCTGTACCTTTATTGTACCTCGTTTACCATGCTCAGCATTTCATTCCCTTTACACCTCTCAGCCTTTCCCATGCTGCTCTGTTTAACCAGCAGCGCTGCCCCGACGCTCCTGCGGTGCAGCTCTTTTAGTGATGCGGGGCAGCGGCCACTCCTGCTGCAGTATCTTTATTGAACCTCTTTTACCATGCTCAGCATTTTATTCCCTTTACACCTTTCACGCATTCCGGACCCCTTTTTAACCTGCAGCGCTGCCCCGACCGTCCCGCGGTGCAGCTCTTTTAGTGACACGGGGCAGCGGCCACACCTGCTGCTGTACCTTTATTGTACCTCGTTTACCATGCTCAGCATTTCATTCCCTTTACACCTCTCAGCCTTTCCCGTGCCGCTCTTTTTAACCAGCAGCGCTGCCCCGACGCTCCCGCGGTGCAGCTCTTTTAGTCACACGGGGCAGCGGCCACTCCTGCTGCAGTACCTTTATTGTACCTCGTTTACCATGCTCAGCATTTTATTCCCTTTACACCTCTCACGCTTTCCGGACCCCTTTTTAACCAGCAGCGCTGCCCCGACGCTCCCGCGGTGCAGCGCTTTTAGTGATGCGGGGCAGCGGCCACTCCTGCAGCAGTATCTTTATTGTACCTCTTTTACCATGCTCAGCATTTCATTCCCTTTACACCTCTCACGCTTTCCGGACCCCATTTTTAACCAGCAGCGCTTCCCCGACGGTCCCGCGGTGCAGCTCTTTTAGTGATGCGGGGCAGCGGCCACTCCTGCAGCAGTACCTTTTCAATATTTCTTAGACCATTGTCAATATTTTATTGCGCTCACACTTCCCAGCCTTTCCCATACTGCTCTTTTTAACCAGCAGCGCTGCCCCGACGCTCCCGCGGTGCAGCTCTTTTAGTCACACGGGGCAGCGGCCACTCCTGCTGCAGTACCTTTATTGTACCTCGTTTACCATGCTCAGCATTTTATTCCCTTTACACCTCTCACGCTTTCCGGACCCCTTTTTAACCAGCAGCGCTGCCCCGACCGTCCCGCGGTGCAGCTCTTTTAGTGATGCGGGGCAGCGGCCACTCCTGCTGCAGTACCTTTTCAATATTTCTTAGACCATTTTCAATATTTTATTGCGCTCACACTTCCCAGCCTTTCCCATGCTGCTCTGTTTAACCAGCAGCGCTGCCCCGACGCTCCCGCGGTGCAGCTCTTTTAGTGACGCGGAGCAGCGGCCACTCCTGCTGCTGTACCTTTATTGTACCTCGTTTACCATGCTCAGCATTTTATTCCCTTTACACCTCTCACGCTTTCCGGACCCCTTTTTAACCAGCAGCACTGCCCCGACCGTCCCGCGGTGCAGCTCTTTTAGTGATGCGGGGCAGCGGCCACTCCTGCTGCTGTACCTTTACAATATTTCTTAGACCATTGTCAATATTTTATTCCGCTCACACTTCCCAGCCTTTCCGTGCTGCTCTTTTTAACCAGCAGCGCTGCCCCGACGCTCCCGAGGTGCAGCTCTTTTAGTGATGCGGGGCAGCGGCCACTCCTGCTGCAGTAACCTTTATTGTACCTCGTTTACCATGCTCAGCATTTTATTCCCTTTACACCTCTCAGCCTTTCCCGTGCCGCTCTTTTTAACCAGCAGCGCTGCCCCGACGCTCCCGCGGTGCAGCTCTTTTAGTGACACGGGGCAGCGGCCACACCTGCTGCAGTACCTTTATTGTACCTCGTTTACCATGCTCAGCATTTCATTCCCTTTACACCTCTCAGCCTTTCCCGTGCCGCTCTTTTTAACCAGCAGCGCTACGCCGACGCTCCCGCGGTGCAGCTCTTTTAGTGATGCGGGGCAGCGGCCACTCCTGCTGCTGTACCTTTTCAATATTTCTTAGACCATTGTCAATATTTTATTGCGCTCACACTTCCCAGCCTTTCCCATGCTGCTCTGTTTAACCAGCAGCGCTGCCCCGACGCTCCCGAGGTGCAGCTCTTTTAGTGATGCGGGGCAGCGGCCACACCTGCTGCACTACCTTTATTGTACCTCGTTTACCATGCTCAGCATTTCATTCCCTTTACACCTCTCACGCTTTCCGGACCCCTTTTTAACCAGCAGCACTGCCCCGACGCTCCCGCGGTGCAGCTCTTTTAGTGACACGGGGCAGCTACACCTGCTGCTGTACCTTTATTGTACCTCGTTTACCATGCTCAGCATTTTATTCCCTTTACACCTCTCAGCCTTTCCCGTGCCGCTCTTTTTAACCAGCAGCGCTGCCCCGACGGTCCCGCGGTGCAGCTCTTTTAGTGATGCGGGGCAGCGGCCACACCTGCTGCAGTACCTTTATTGTACCTCGTTTACCATGCTCAGCATTTTATTCCCTTTACACCTCTCACGCTTTCCGGACCCCTTTTTAACCAGCAGCGCTGCCCCGACCGTCCCGCGGTGCAGCTCTTTTAGTGACACGGGGCAGCGGCCACACCTGCTGCTGTACCTTTATTGTACCTCGTTTACCATGCTCAGCATTTCATTCCCTTTACACCTCTCAGCCTTTCCCGTGCCGCTCTTTTTAACCAGCAGCGCTGCCCCGACGCTCCCGCGGTGCAGCGCTTTTAGTGATGCGGGGCAGCGGCCACTCCTGCAGCAGTATCTTTATTGTACCTCTTTTACCATGCTCAGCATTTCATTCCCTTTACACCTCTCACGCTTTCCGGACCCCATTTTTAACCAGCAGCGCTTCCCCGACGGTCCCGCGGTGCAGCTCTTTTAGTGATGCGGGGCAGCGGCCACTCCTGCTGCAGTACCTTTTCAATATTTCTTAGACCATTGTCAATATTTTATTGCGCTCACACTTCCCAGCCTTTCCCATACTGCTCTGTTTAACCAGCAGCGCTGCCCCGACGCTCCCGCGGTGCAGCTCTTTTAGTGATGCGGGGCAGCGGCCACTCCTGCTGCAGTACCTTTACAATATTTCTTAGACCATTGTCAATATTTTATTCCGCTCACACTTCCCAGCCTTTCCCGTGCTGCTCTTTTTAACCAGCAGCGCTGCCCCGACGCTCCCGCGGTGCAGCTCTTTTAGTGATGCGGGGCAGCGGCCACTCCTGCTGCAGTACCTTTATTGTACCTCGTTTACCATGCTCAGCATTTCATTCCCTTTACACCTCTCACGCTTTCCGGACCCCTTTTTAACCAGCAGCACTGCCCCGACGCTCCCGCGGTGCAGCTCTTTTAGTGACACGGGGCAGCTACACCTGCTGCTGTACCTTTATTGTACCTCGTTTACCATGCTCAGCATTTTATTCCCTTTACACCTCTCACGCTTTCCGGACCCCTTTTTAACCAGCAGCGCTGCCCCGACGGTCCCGCGGTGCAGCTCTTTTAGTGACGCGGGGCAGCGGCCACTCCTGCTGCAGTATCTTTATTGTACCTCTTTTACCATGCTCAGCATTTCATTCCCTTTACACCTCTCAGCCTTTCCCGTGCCGCTCTTTTTAACCAGCAGCGCTGCGCCGACGGTCCCGCGGTGCAGCTCTTTTAGTCACACGGGGCAGCGGCCACACCTGCTGCTGTACCTTTATTGTACCTCGTTTACCATGCTCAGCATTTCATTCCCTTTACACCTCTCACGCTTTCCGGACCCCTTTTTAACCAGCAGCACTGCCCCGACGGTCCCGCGGTGCAGCTCTTTTAGTGATGCGGGGCAGCGGCCACTCCTGCTGCAGTATCTTTATTGAACCTCTTTTACCATGCTCAGCATTTTATTCCCTTTACACCTTTCACGCATTCCGGACCCCTTTTTAACCAGCAGCGCTGCCCCGACCGTCCCGCGGTGCAGCTCTTTTAGTGACGCGGGGCAGCGGCCACACCTGCTGCAGTACCTTTATTGTACCTCGTTTACCATGCTCAGCATTTTATTCCCTTTACACCTCTCAGCCTTTCCCGTGCCGCTCTTTTTAACCAGCAGCGCTGCCCCGACGCTCCCGCGGTGCAGCTCTTTTAGTGACGCGGGGCAGCGGCCACACCTGCTGCTGTACCTTTATTGTACCTCGTTTACCATGCTCAGCATTTCATTCCCTTTACACCTCTCACGCTTTCCGGACCCCTTTTTAACCAGCAGCACTGCCCCGACGCTCCCGCGGTGCAGCTCTTTTAGTGACACGGGGCAGCTACACCTGCTGCTGTACCTTTATTGTACCTCGTTTACCATGCTCAGCATTTTATTCCCTTTACACCTCTCAGCCTTTCCCGTGCCGCTCTTTTTAACCAGCAGCGCTGCCCCGACGCTCCCGCGGTGCAGCTCTTTTAGTGACACGGGGCAGCGGCCACACCTGCTGCTGTACCTTTATTGTACCTCGTTTACCATGCTCAGCATTTCATTCCCTTTACACCTCTCAGCCTTTCCCGTGCCGCTCTTTTTAACCAGCAGCGCTGCCCCGACGGTCCCGCGGTGCAGCTCTTTTAGTGATGCGGGGCAGCGGCCACTCCTGCTGCAGTACCTTTTCAATATTTCTTAGACCATTTTCAATATTTTATTGCGCTCACACTTCCCAGCCTTTCCCATGCTGCTCTGTTTAACCAGCAGCGCTGCCCCGACGCTCCCGCGGTGCAGCTCTTTTAGTGACGCGGAGCAGCGGCCACTCCTGCTGCTGTACCTTTATTGTACCTCGTTTACCATGCTCAGCATTTTATTCCCTTTACACCTCTCACGCTTTCCGGACCCCTTTTTAACCAGCAGCACTGCCCCGACCGTCCCGCGGTGCAGCTCTTTTAGTGATGCGGGGCAGCGGCCACTCCTGCTGCTGTACCTTTACAATATTTCTTAGACCATTGTCAATATTTTATTCCGCTCACACTTCCCAGCCTTTCCGTGCTGCTCTTTTTAACCAGCAGCGCTGCCCCGACGCTCCCGAGGTGCAGCTCTTTTAGTGATGCGGGGCAGCGGCCACTCCTGCTGCAGTAACCTTTATTGTACCTCGTTTACCATGCTCAGCATTTTATTCCCTTTACACCTCTCAGCCTTTCCCGTGCCGCTCTTTTTAACCAGCAGCGCTGCCCCGACGCTCCCGCGGTGCAGCTCTTTTAGTGACACGGGGCAGCGGCCACACCTGCTGCAGTACCTTTATTGTACCTCGTTTACCATGCTCAGCATTTCATTCCCTTTACACCTCTCAGCCTTTCCCGTGCCGCTCTTTTTAACCAGCAGCGCTACGCCGACGCTCCCGCGGTGCAGCTCTTTTAGTGATGCGGGGCAGCGGCCACTCCTGCTGCTGTACCTTTTCAATATTTCTTAGACCATTGTCAATATTTTATTGCGCTCACACTTCCCAGCCTTTCCCATGCTGCTCTGTTTAACCAGCAGCGCTGCCCCGACGCTCCCGAGGTGCAGCTCTTTTAGTGATGCGGGGCAGCGGCCACACCTGCTGCACTACCTTTATTGTACCTCGTTTACCATGCTCAGCATTTCATTCCCTTTACACCTCTCACGCTTTCCGGACCCCTTTTTAACCAGCAGAGCTGCCCCGACGCTCCCGCGGTGCAGCTCTTTTAGTGATGCGGGGCAGCGGCCACACCTGCTGCACTACCTTTATTGTACCTCGTTTACCATGCTCAGCATTTCATTCCCTTTACACCTCTCACGCTTTCCGGACCCCTTTTTAACCAGCAGCACTGCCCCGACGCTCCCGCGGTGCAGCTCTTTTAGTGACACGGGGCAGCTACACCTGCTGCTGTACCTTTATTGTACCTCGTTTACCATGCTCAGCATTTCATTCCCTTTACACCTCTCAGCCTTTCCCGTGCCGCTCTTTTTAACCAGCAGCGCTGCCCCGACGGTCCCGCGGTGCAGCTCTTTTAGTGATGCGGGGCAGCGGCCACACCTGCTGCAGTACCTTTATTGTACCTCGTTTACCATGCTCAGCATTTTATTCCCTTTACACCTCTCACGCTTTCCGGACCCCTTTTTAACCAGCAGCGCTGCCCCGACCGTCCCGCGGTGCAGCTCTTTTAGTGACACGGGGCAGCGGCCACACCTGCTGCTGTACCTTTATTGTACCTCGTTTACCATGCTCAGCATTTCATTCCCTTTACACCTCTCAGCCTTTCCCGTGCCGCTCTTTTTAACCAGCAGCGCTGCCCCGACGCTCCCGCGGTGCAGCGCTTTTAGTGATGCGGGGCAGCGGCCACTCCTGCAGCAGTATCTTTATTGTACCTCTTTTACCATGCTCAGCATTTCATTCCCTTTACACCTCTCACGCTTTCCGGACCCCATTTTTAACCAGCAGCGCTTCCCCGACGGTCCCGCGGTGCAGCTCTTTTAGTGATGCGGGGCAGCGGCCACTCCTGCTGCAGTACCTTTTCAATATTTCTTAGACCATTGTCAATATTTTATTGCGCTCACACTTCCCAGCCTTTCCCATACTGCTCTGTTTAACCAGCAGCGCTGCCCCGACGCTCCCGCGGTGCAGCTCTTTTAGTGATGCGGGGCAGCGGCCACTCCTGCTGCAGTACCTTTACAATATTTCTTAGACCATTGTCAATATTTTATTCCGCTCACACTTCCCAGCCTTTCCCGTGCTGCTCTTTTTAACCAGCAGCGCTGCCCCGACGCTCCCGCGGTGCAGCTCTTTTAGTGATGCGGGGCAGCGGCCACTCCTGCTGCTGTACCTTTATTGTACCTCGTTTACCATGCTCAGCATTTTATTCCCTTTACACCTCTCACGCTTTCCGGACCCCTTTTTAACCAGCAGCGCTGCCCCGACCGTCCCGCGGTGCAGCTCTTTTAGTGATGCGGGGCAGCGGCCACTCCTGCTGCAGTATCTTTATTGTAGTTCTTTTACCATGCTCAGCATTTCATTCCCTTTACACCTCTCACGCTTTCCGGACCCCTTTTTTAACCAGCAGCGCTGCCCCGACGCTCCCGCGGTGCAGCTCTTTTAGTCACACGGGGCAGCGGCCACACCTGCTGCAGTACCTTTATTGTACCTCGTTTACCATGCTCAGCATTTTATTCCCTTTACACCTCTCACGCTTTCCGGACCCCTTTTTAACCAGCAGCACTGCCCCGACGCTCCCGCGGTGCAGCTCTTTTAGTGACACGGGGCAGCTACACCTGCTGCTGTACCTTTATTGTACCTCGTTTACCATGCTCAGCATTTTATTCCCTTTACACCTCTCACGCTTTCCGGACCCCTTTTTAACCAGCAGAGCTGCCCCGACGGTCCCGCGGTGCAGCTCTTTTAGTGACGCGGGGCAGCGGCCACTCCTGCTGCAGTATCTTTATTGTACCTCTTTTACCATGCTCAGCATTTCATTCCCTTTACACCTCTCAGCCTTTCCCGTGCCGCTCTTTTTAACCAGCAGCGCTGCGCCGACGGTCCCGCGGTGCAGCTCTTTTAGTCACACGGGGCAGCGGCCACACCTGCTGCTGTACCTTTATTGTACCTCGTTTACCATGCTCAGCATTTCATTCCCTTTACACCTCTCACGCTTTCCGGACCCCTTTTTAACCAGCAGCACTGCCCCGACGGTCCCGCGGTGCAGCTCTTTTAGTGATGCGGGGCAGCGGCCACTCCTGCTGCAGTATCTTTATTGAACCTCTTTTACCATGCTCAGCATTTTATTCCCTTTACACCTTTCACGCATTCCGGACCCCTTTTTAACCTGCAGCGCTGCCCCGACCGTCCCGCGGTGCAGCTCTTTTAGTGACGCGGGGCAGCGGCCACACCTGCTGCAGTACCTTTATTGTACCTCGTTTACCATGCTCAGCATTTTATTCCCTTTACACCTCTCAGCCTTTCCCGTGCCGCTCTTTTTAACCAGCAGCGCTGCCCCGACGCTCCCGCGGTGCAGCTCTTTTAGTGACGCGGGGCAGCGGCCACACCTGCTGCTGTACCTTTATTGTACCTCGTTTACCATGCTCAGCATTTCATTCCCTTTACACCTCTCACGCTTTCCGGACCCCTTTTTAACCAGCAGCACTGCCCCGACGCTCCCGCGGTGCAGCTCTTTTAGTGACACGGGGCAGCTACACCTGCTGCTGTACCTTTATTGTACCTCGTTTACCATGCTCAGCATTTTATTCCCTTTACACCTCTCAGCCTTTCCCGTGCCGCTCTTTTTAACCAGCAGCGCTGCCCCGACGCTCCCGCGGTGCAGCTCTTTTAGTGACACGGGGCAGCGGCCACACCTGCTGCTGTACCTTTATTGTACCTCGTTTACCATGCTCAGCATTTCATTCCCTTTACACCTCTCAGCCTTTCCCGTGCCGCTCTTTTTAACCAGCAGCGCTGCCCCGACGCTCCCGCGGTGCAGCTCTTTTAGTGATGCGGGGCAGCGGCCACACCTGCTGCTGTACCTTTATTGTACCTCGTTTACCATGCTCAGCATTTTATTCCCTTTACACCTCTCACGCTTTCCGGACCTCTTTTTAACCAGCAGCGCTGCCCCGACCGTCCCGCGGTGCAGCTCTTTTAGTGATGCGGGGCAGCGGCCACTCCTGCTGCTGTACCTTTATTGTACCTCGTTTACCATGCTCAGCATTTCATTCCCTTTACACCTCTCACGCTTTCCGGACCCCTTTTTAACCAGCAGCGCTGCCCCGACGGTCCCGCGGTGCAGCTCTTTTAGTGATGCGGGGCAGCGGCCACTCCTGCTGCAGTACCTTTTCAATATTTCTTAGACCATTTTCAATATTTTATTGCGCTCACACTTCCCAGCCTTTCCCATGCTGCTCTGTTTAACCAGCAGCGCTGCCCCGACGCTCCCGCGGTGCAGCTCTTTTAGTGACGCGGAGCAGCGGCCACTCCTGCTGCTGTACCTTTATTGTACCTCGTTTACCATGCTCAGCATTTCATTCCCTTTACACCTCTCACGCTTTCCGGACCCCTTTTTAACCAGCAGCGCTGCCCCGACCGTCCCGCGGTGCAGCTCTTTTAGTGATGCGGGGCAGCGGCCACTCCTGCTGCTGTACCTTTACAATATTTCTTAGACCATTGTCAATATTTTATTCCGCTCACACTTCCCAGCCTTTCCGTGCTGCTCTTTTTAACCAGCAGCGCTGCCCCGACGCTCCCGAGGTGCAGCTCTTTTAGTGATGCGGGGCAGCGGCCACTCCTGCTGCAGTAACCTTTATTGTACCTCGTTTACCATGCTCAGCATTTTATTCCCTTTACACCTCTCAGCCTTTCCCGTGCCGCTCTTTTTAACCAGCAGCGCTGCCCCGACGCTCCCGCGGTGCAGCTCTTTTAGTGACACGGGGCAGCGGCCACACCTGCTGCAGTACCTTTATTGTACCTCGTTTACCATGCTCAGCATTTCATTCCCTTTACACCTCTCAGCCTTTCCCGTGCCGCTCTTTTTAACCAGCAGCGCTACGCCGACGCTCCCGCGGTGCAGCTCTTTTAGTGATGCGGGGCAGCGGCCACTCCTGCTGCTGTACCTTTTCAATATTTCTTAGACCATTGTCAATATTTTATTGCGCTCACACTTCCCAGCCTTTCCCATGCTGCTCTGTTTAACCAGCAGCGCTGCCCCGACGCTCCCGAGGTGCAGCTCTTTTAGTGATGCGGGGCAGCGGCCACACCTGCTGCACTACCTTTATTGTACCTCGTTTACCATGCTCAGCATTTCATTCCCTTTACACCTCTCACGCTTTCCGGACCCCTTTTTAACCAGCAGAGCTGCCCCGACGCTCCCGCGGTGCAGCTCTTTTAGTCACACGGGGCAGCGGCCACACCTGCTGCAGTATCTTTATTGTACCTCTTTTACCATGCTCAGCATTTTATTCCCTTTACACCTCTCACGCTTTCCGGACCCCTTTTTAACCAGCAGCACTGCCCCGACGCTCCCGCGGTGCAGCTCTTTTAGTGATGCGGGGCAGCGGCCACACCTGCTGCACTACCTTTATTGTACCTCGTTTACCATGCTCAGCATTTCATTCCCTTTACACCTCTCACGCTTTCCGGACCCCTTTTTAGCCAGCAGCGCTGCCCCGACGGTCCCGCGGTGCAGCTCTTTTAGTGATGCGGGGCAGCGGCCACACCTGCTGCAGTACCTTTATTGTACCTCGTTTACCATGCTCAGCATTTCATTCCCTTTACACCTCTCAGCCTTTCCCGTGCCGCTCTTTTTCAACAGCAGCGCTGCCCCGACGGTCCCGCGGTGCAGCTCTTTTAGTCACACGGGGCAGCGGCCACACCTGCTGCAGTACCTTTATTGTACCTCGTTTACCATGCTCTGCATTTCATTCCCTTTACACCTCTCACGCTTTCCGGACCCCTTTTTAACCAGCAGCGCTGCCCCGACGCTCCCGAGGTGCAGCTCTTTTAGTGATGCGGGGCAGCGGCCACTCCTGCTGCAGTACCTTTATTGTACCTCGTTTACCATGCTCAGCATTTCATTCCCTTTACACCTCTCAGCCTTTCCCGTGCCGCTCTTTTTAACCAGCAGCGCTGCCCCGACGGTCCCGCGGTGCAGCTCTTTTAGTGATGCGGGGCAGCGGCCACACCTGCTGCTGTACCTTTATTGTACCTCGTTTACCATGCTCAGCATTTCATTCCCTTTACACCTCTCACGCTTTCCGGACCCCTTTTTAACCAGCAGCACTGCCCCGACGGTCCCGCGGTGCAGCTCTTTTAGTGATGCGGGGCAGCGGCCACTCCTGCTGCTGTACCTTTATTGTACCTCTTTTACCATGCTCAGCATTTCATTCCCTTTACACCTCTCAGCCTTTCCCGTGCTGCTCTTTTTAACCAGCAGCGCTGCCCCGACGCTCCCGCGGTGCAGCTCTTTTAGTGATGCGGAGCAGCGGCCACTCCTGCTGCTGTACCTTTATTGTACCTCGTTTACCATGCTCAGCATTTCATTCCCTTTACACCTCTCAGCCTTTCCCATGCTGCTCTGTTTAACCAGCAGCGCTGCCCCGACGCTCCCGCGGTGCAGCTCTTTTAGTGACGCGGGGCAGCGGCCACACCTGCTGCAGTACCTTTATTGTACCTCGTTTACCATGCTCAGCATTTTATTCCCTTTACACCTCTCAGCCTTTCCCGTGCCGCTCTTTTTAACCAGCAGCGCTGCCCCGACGCTCCCGCGGTGCAGCTCTTTTAGTGACGCGGGGCAGCGGCCACACCTGCTGCTGTACCTTTATTGTACCTCGTTTACCATGCTCAGCATTTCATTCCCTTTACACCTCTCACGCTTTCCGGACCCCTTTTTAACCAGCAGCACTGCCCCGACGCTCCCGCGGTGCAGCTCTTTTAGTGACACGGGGCAGCTACACCTGCTGCTGTACCTTTATTGTACCTCGTTTACCATGCTCAGCATTTTATTCCCTTTACACCTCTCAGCCTTTCCCGTGCCGCTCTTTTTAACCAGCAGCGCTGCCCCGACGGTCCCGCGGTGCAGCTCTTTTAGTGATGCGGGGCAGCGGCCACACCTGCTGCAGTACCTTTATTGTACCTCGTTTACCATGCTCAGCATTTTATTCCCTTTACACCTCTCACGCTTTCCGGACCCCTTTTTAACCAGCAGCGCTGCCCCGACCGTCCCGCGGTGCAGCTCTTTTAGTGACACGGGGCAGCGGCCACACCTGCTGCTGTACCTTTATTGTACCTCGTTTACCATGCTCAGCATTTCATTCCCTTTACACCTCTCAGCCTTTCCCGTGCCGCTCTTTTTAACCAGCAGCGCTGCCCCGACGCTCCCGCGGTGCAGCGCTTTTAGTGATGCGGGGCAGCGGCCACTCCTGCAGCAGTATCTTTATTGTACCTCTTTTACCATGCTCAGCATTTCATTCCCTTTACACCTCTCACGCTTTCCGGACCCCATTTTTAACCAGCAGCGCTTCCCCGACGGTCCCGCGGTGCAGCTCTTTTAGTGATGCGGGGCAGCGGCCACTCCTGCAGCAGTATCTTTATTGTACCTCGTTTACCATGCTCAGCATTTCATTCCCTTTACACCTCTCAGCCTTTCCCGTGCCGCTCTTTTTAACCAGCAGCGCTGCCCCGACGCTCCCGCGGTGCAGCTCTTTTAGTCACACGGGGCAGCGGCCACACCTGCTGCAGTACCTTTATTGTACCTCGTTTACCATGCTCAGCATTTTATTCCCTTTACACCTCTCACGCTTTCCGGGCCCCTTTTTAACCAGCAGCGCTGCCCCGACCGTCCCGCGGTGCAGCTCTTTTAGTGATGCGGGGCAGCGGCCACTCCTGCTGCAGTACCTTTATTGTACCTCTTTTACCATGCTCAGCATTTCATTCCCTTTACACCTCTCACGCTTTCCGGACCCCTTTTTAACCAGCAGCACTGCCCCGACGCTCCCGCGGTGCAGCTCTTTTAGTGACGCGGGGCAGCGGCCACACCTGCTGCAGTACCTTTATTGTACCTCGTTTACCATGCTCAGCATTTTATTCCCTTTACACCTCTCACGCTTTCCGGACCCCTTTTTAACCAGCAGCGCTGCCCCGACCGTCCCGCGGTGCAGCTCTTTTAGTGATGCGGGGCAGCGGCCACTCCTGCTGCAGTACCTTTTCAATATTTCTTAGACCATTTTCAATATTTTATTGCGCTCACACTTCCCAGCCTTTCCCATGCTGCTCTGTTTAACCAGCAGCGCTGCCCCGACGCTCCCGCGGTGCAGCTCTTTTAGTGACACGGGGCAGCGGCTACACCTGCTGCTGTACCTTTATTGTACCTCGTTTACCATGCTCAGCATTTCATTCCCTTTACACCTCTCACGCTTTCCGGACCCCTTTTTAACCAGCAGCGCTGCCCCGACCGTCCCGCGGTGCAGCTCTTTTAGTCACACGGGGCAGCGGCCACACCTGCTGCAGTACCTTTATTGTACCTCGTTTACCATGCTCAGCATTTCATTCCCTTTACACCTCTCACGCTTTCCGGACCCCTTTTTAACCAGCAGCGCTGCCCCGACGGTCCCGCGGTGCAGCTCTTTTAGTGATGCGGGGCAGCGGCCACACCTGCTGCAGTACCTTTATTGTACCTCGTTTACCATGCTCAGCATTTCATTCCCTTTACACCTCTCACGATTTCCGGACCCCTTTTTAGCCAGCAGCGCTGCCCCGACGGTCCCGCGGTGCAGCTCTTTTAGTGATGCGGGGCAGCGGCCACTCCTGCAGCAGTATCTTTATTGTACCTCTTTTACCATGCTCAGCATTTTATTCCCTTTACACCTCTCACGCTTTCCGGACCCCTTTTTAACCAGCAGCGCTGACCCGACCGTCCCGCGGTGCAGCTCTTTTAGTGACGCGGGGCAGCGGCCACACCTGCTGCTGTACCTTTATTGTACCTCGTTTACCATGCTCAGCATTTCATTCCCTTTACACCTCTCAGCCTTTCCCGTGCCGCTCTTTTTAACCAGCAGCGCTGCCCCGACGCTCCCGCGGTGCAGCTCTTTTAGTCACACGGGGCAGCGGCCACTCCTGCTGCAGTACCTTTATTGTACCTCGTTTACCATGCTCAGCATTTTATTCCCTTTACACCTCTCACGCTTTCCGGACCCCTTTTTAACCAGCAGCGCTGCCCCGACGGTCCCGCGGTGCAGCGCTTTTAGTGATGCGGGGCAGCGGCCACTCCTGCTGCAGTACCTTTATTGTACCTCGTTTACCATGCTCAGCATTTCATTCCCTTTACACCTCTCACGCTTTCCGGACCCCATTTTTAACCAGCAGCGCTTCCCCGACGGTCCCGCGGTGCAGCTCTTTTAGTGATGCGGGGCAGCGGCCACTCCTGCTGCAGTACCTTTTCAATATTTCTTAGACCATTGTCAATATTTTATTGCGCTCACACTTCCCAGCCTTTCCCATACTGCTCTGTTTAACCAGCAGCGCTGCCCCGACGCTCCCGCGGTGCAGCTCTTTTAGTGATGCGGGGCAGCGGCCACTCCTGCTGCAGTACCTTTACAATATTTCTTAGACCATTGTCAATATTTTATTGCGCTCACACTTCCCAGCCTTTCCCGTGCTGCTCTTTTTAACCAGCAGCGCTGCCCCGACGCTCCCGCGGTGCAGCTCTTTTAGTGATGCGGGGCAGCGGCCACTCCTGCTGCTGTACCTTTATTGTACCTCGTTTACCATGCTCAGCATTTCATTCCCTTTACACCTCTCACGCTTTCCGGACCCCTGTTTAACCAGCAGCGCTGCCCCGACGCTCCCGCGGTGCAGCTCTTTTAGTGACACGGGGCAGCGGCCACACCTGCTGCAGTACCTTTATTGTACCTCGTTTACCATGCTCAGCATTTTATTCCCTTTACACCTCTCAGCCTTTCCCGTGCCGCTCTTTTTAACCAGCAGCGCTGCGCCGACGCTCCCGCGGTGCAGCTCTTTTAGTGATGCGGGGCAGCGGCCACTCCTGCTGCAGTATGTTTATTGTACCTCTTTTACCATGCTCAGCATTTCATTCCCTTTACACCTCTCACGCTTTCCAGTGCCGCTCTTTTTAACCAGCAGCGCTGCCCCGACGGTCCCGCGGTGCAGCTCTTTTAGTGATGCGGGGCAGCGGCCACACCTGCTGCTGTACCTTTATTGTACCTCGTTTACCATGCTCAGCATTTTATTCCCTTTACACCTCTCACGCTTTCCGGACCCCTTTTTAACCAGCAGCGCTGCCCCGACGCTCCCGAGATGCAGCTCTTTTAGTGATGCGGGGCAGCGGCCACACCTGCTGCAGTACCTTTATTGTACCTCGTTTACCATGCTCAGCATTTCATTCCCTTTACACCTCTCACGCTTTCCGGACCCCTTTTTAACCAGCAGCGCTGCCCCGACGCTCCCGCGGTGCAGCTCTTTTAGTGATGCGGGGCAGCGGCCACTCTTGCAGCAGTATCTTTATTGTACCTCGTTTACCATGCTCAGCATTTCATTCCCTTTACACCTCTCACGCTTTCCGGACCCCTTTTTAACCAGCAGCACTGCCCCGACGCTCCCGCGGTGCAGCTCTTTTAGTGATGCGGGGCAGCGGCCACTCCTGCAGCAGTATCTTTATTGTACCTCGTTTACCATGCTCAGCATTTCATTCCCTTTACACCTCTCACGCTTTCCGGACCCCTTTTTAGCCAGCAGCGCTGCCCCGACGGTCCCGCGGGGCAGCTCTTTTAGTGATGCGGAGCAGCGGCCACACCTGCTGCTGTACCTTTATTGTACCTCGTTTACCATGCTCAGCATTTTATTCCCTTTACACCTCTCACGCTTTCCGGACCCCTTTTTAACCAGCAGCGCTGACCCGACCGTCCCGCGGTGCAGCTCTTTTAGTGATGCGGGGCAGCGGCCACTCCTGCTGCTGTACCTTTATTGTACCTCGTTTACCATGCTCAGCATTTCATTCCCTTTACACCTCTCACGCTTTCCGGACCCCTGTTTAACCAGCAGCGCTGCCCCGACGCTCCCGCGGTGCAGCTCTTTTAGTCACACGGGGCAGCGGCCACACCTGCTGCAGTACCTTTATTGTACCTCGTTTACCATGCTCAGCATTTCATTCCCTTTACACCTCTCAGCCTTTCCCGTGCCGCTCTTTTTAACCAGCAGCGCTGCCCCGACGCTCCCGCGGTGCAGCTCTTTTAGTCACACGGGGCAGCGGCCACACCTGCTGCAGTACCTTTATTGTACCTCGTTTACCATGCTCAGCATTTTATTCCCTTTACACCTCTCACGCTTTCCGGACCCCTTTTTAACCAGCAGCGCTGCCCCGACCGTCCCGCGGTGCAGCTCTTTTAGTGATGCGGGGCAGCGGCCACTCCTGCTGCAGTACCTTTTTTGTACCTCGTTTACCATGCTCAGCATTTCATTCCCTTTACACCTCTCAGCCTTTCCCGTGCCGCTCTTTTTAACCAGCAGCGCTGCCCCGACGCTCCCGCGGTGCAGCTCTTTTAGTGATGCGGGGCAGCGGCCACTCCTGCAGCAGTATCTTTATTGTACCTCTTTTACCATGCTCAGCATTTCATTCCCTTTACACCTCTCACGCTTTCCGGACCCCTTTTTAACCAGCAGCACTGCCCCGACGCTCCCGCGGTGCAGCTCTTTTAGTGACGCGGGGCAGCGGCCACACCTGCTGCAGTACCTTTATTGTACCTCGTTTACCATGCTCAGCATTTTATTCCCTTTACACCTCTCACGCTTTCCGGACCCCTTTTTAACCAGCAGCGCTGCCCCGACCGTCCCGCGGTGCAGCTCTTTTAGTGATGCGGGGCAGCGGCCACTCCTGCTGCAGTACCTTTTCAATATTTCTTAGACCATTTTCAATATTTTATTGCGCTCACACTTCCCAGCCTTTCCCATGCTGCTCTGTTTAACCAGCAGCGCTGCCCCGATGCTCCCGCGGTGCAGCTCTTTTAGTGACACGGGGCAGCTACACCTGCTGCTGTACCTTTATTGTACCTCGTTTACCATGCTCAGCATTTCATTCCCTTTACACCTCTCAGCCTTTCCCGTGCTGCTCTTTTTAACCAGCAGCGCTGCCCCGACGGTCCCGCGGTGCAGCTCTTTTAGTGACACGGGGCAGCGGCTACACCTGCTGCTGTACCTTTATTGTACCTCGTTTACCATGCTCAGCATTTCATTCCCTTTACACCTCTCACGCTTTCCGGACCCCTTTTTAACCAGCAGCGCTGCCCCGACCGTCCCGCGGTGCAGCTCTTTTAGTGATGCGGGGCAGCGGCCACACCTGCTGCAGTACCTTTATTGTACCTCGTTTACCATGCTCAGCATTTCATTCCCTTTACACCTCTCAGCCTTTCCCGTGCCGCTCTTTTTCAACAGCAGCGCTGCCCCGACGGTCCCGCGGTGCAGCTCTTTTAGTCACACGGGGCAGCGGCCACACCTGCTGCAGTACCTTTATTGTACCTCGTTTACCATGCTCTGCATTTCATTCCCTTTACACCTCTCACGCTTTCCGGACCCCTTTTTAACCAGCAGCGCTGCCCCGACGCTCCCGAGGTGCAGCTCTTTTAGTGATGCGGGGCAGCGGCCACTCCTGCTGCAGTACCTTTATTGTACCTCTTTTACCATGCTCAGCATTTCATTCCCTTTACACCTCTCACGCTTTCCGGACCCCTTTTTAGCCAGCAGCGCTGCCCCGACGGTCCCGCGGTGCAGCTCTTTTAGTGATGCGGAGCAGCGGCCACACCTGCTGCAGTACCTTTATTGTACCTCGTTTACCATGCTCAGCATTTTATTCCCTTTACACCTCTCACGCTTTCCCGTGCCGCTCTTTTTAACCAGCAGCGCTGCCCCGACGCTCCCGCGGTGCAGCTCTTTTAGTGACATGGGGCAGCGGCCACACCTGGTGCAGTACCTTTACAGTATTTCTTAGACCATTGTCAATATTTTATTGCGCTCACACTTCCAGGCCTTTCCCATGCTGCTCTGTTTAACCAGCAGCGCTGCCCCGACGCTCCCGCGGTGCAGCTCTTTTAGTCACACGGGGCAGCGGCCACACCTGCTGCAGTACCTTTATTGTACCTCGTTTACCATGCTCAGCATTTCATTCCCTTTACACCTCTCAGCCTTTCCCGTGCCGCTCTTTTTAACCAGCAGCGCTGCGCCGACGGTCCCGCGGTGCAGCTCTTTTAGTCACACGGGGCAGCGGCCACACCTGCTGCTGTACCTTTATTGTACCTCGTTTACCATGCTCAGCATTTCATTCCCTTTACACCTCTCACGCTTTCCGGACCCCTTTTTAACCAGCAGCACTGCCCCGACGGTCCCGCGGTGCAGCTCTTTTAGTGATGCGGGGCAGCGGCCACTCCTGCTGCAGTACCTTTATTGTACCTCGTTTACCATGCTCAGCATTTCATTCCCTTTACACCTCTCAGCCTTTCCCGTGCTGCTCTTTTTAACCAGCAGCGCTGCCCCGACGCTCCCGCGGTGCAGCTCTTTTAGTGATGCGGAGCAGCGGCCACTCCTGCTGCTGTACCTTTATTGTACCTCGTTTACCATGCTCAGCATTTCATTCCCTTTACACCTCTCAGCCTTTCCCGTGCTGCTCTTTTTAACCAGCAGCGCTGCCCCGACGCTCCCGCGGTGCAGCTCTTTTAGTGATGCGGGGCAGCGGCCACTCCTGCTGCAGTATCTTTATTGAACCTCTTTTACCATGCTCAGCATTTTATTCCCTTTACACCTTTCACGCATTCCGGACCCCTTTTTAACCTGCAGCGCTGCCCCGACCGTCCCGCGGTGCAGCTCTTTTAGTGACGCGGGGCAGCGGCCACACCTGCTGCAGTACCTTTATTGTACCTCGTTTACCATGCTCAGCATTTTATTCCCTTTACACCTCTCAGCCTTTCCCGTGCCGCTCTTTTTAACCAGCAGCGCTGCCCCGACGCTCCCGCGGTGCAGCTCTTTTAGTGACACGGGGCAGCGGCCACACCTGCTGCTGTACCTTTATTGTACCTCGTTTACCATGCTCAGCATTTTATTCCCTTTACACCTCTCACGCTTTCCGGACCCCTTTTTAACCAGCAGCGCTGCCCCGACGGTCCCGCGGTGCAGCTCTTTTAGTGACGCGGGGCAGCGGCCACTCCTGCTGCAGTATCTTTATTGTACCTCTTTTACCATGCTCAGCATTTCATTCCCTTTACACCTCTCAGCCTTTCCCGTGCCGCTCTTTTTAACCAGCAGCGCTGCCCCGACGGTCCCGCGGTGCAGCTCTTTTAGTGATGCGGGGCAGCGGCCACACCTGCTGCTGTACCTTTATTGTACCTCGTTTACCATGCTCAGCATTTCATTCCCTTTACACCTCTCAGCCTTTCCCGTGCCGCTCTTTTTAACCAGCAGCGCTGCCCCGACGCTCCCGCGGTGCAGCTCTTTTAGTCACACGGGGCAGCGGCCACACCTGCTGCAGTACCTTTACAGTATTTCTTAGACCATTGTCAATATTTTATTGCGCTCACACTTCCCAGCCTTTCCCGTGCCGCTCTTTTTAACCAGCAGCGCTGCCCCGACGCTCCCGCGGTGCAGCTCTTTTAGTGGTGCGGGGCAGCGCCCTCACCTGCTGCTGTACCTTTATTGTACCTCGCTTACCATGCTCAGCATTTTATTCCCTTTACACCTCTCACGCTTTCCGGACCCCTTTTTAACCAGCAGCACTGCCCCGACGCTCCCGCGGTGCAGCTCTTTTAGTGGTGCGGGGCAGCGGCCACACCTGCTGCTGTACCTTTATTGTACCTCGTTTACCATGCTCAGCATTTTATTCCCTTTACACCTCTCAGCCTTTCCCGTGCCGCACTTTTTAACCAGCAGCGCTGCCCCGACGCTCCCGCGGTGCAGCTCTTTTAGTGATGCGGGGCAGCGGCCACACCTGGTGCAGTACCTTTACAGTATTTCTTAAACCATTGTCAATATTTTATTGCGCTCACACTTCCAGGCCTTTCCAATGCTGCTCTGTTTAACCAGCAGCGCTGCCCCGACGCTCCCGCGGTGCAGCTCTTTTAGTGGTGCGGGGCAGCGGCCACACCTGCTGCTGTACCTTTATTGTACCTCGTTTACCATGCTCAGCATTTCATTCCCTTTACACCTCTCACGCTTTCCGGACCCCTTTTTAACCAGCAGCACTGCCCCGACGCTCCCGCGGTGCAGCTCTTTTAGTCACACGGGGCAGCGGCCACACCTGCTGCAGTACCTTTATTGTACCTCGTTTACCATGCTCAGCATTTCATTCCCTTTACACCTCTCACGCTTTCCGGACCCCTTTTTAACCAGCAGCGCTGCCCCGACCGTCCCGCGGTGCAGCTCTTTTAGTGATGCGGGGCAGCGGCCACTCCTGCTGCAGTACCTTTTCAATATTTCTTAGACCATTTTCAATATTTTATTGCGCTCACACTTCCCAGCCTTTCCCATGCTGCTCTGTTTAACCAGCAGCGCTGCCCCGATGCTCCCGCGGTGCAGCTCTTTTAGTGATGCGGGGCAGCGGCCACACCTGCTGCAGTACCTTTATTGTACCTCGTTTACCATGCTCAGCATTTCATTCCCTTTACACCTCTCAGCCTTTCCCGTGCTGCTCTTTTTAACCAGCAGCGCTGCCCCGACGCTCCCGCGGTGCAGCTCTTTTAGTGACACGGGGCAGCGGCTACACCTGCTGCTGTACCTTTATTGTACCTCGTTTACCATGCTCAGCATTTCATTCCCTTTACACCTCTCACGCTTTCCGGACCCCTTTTTAACCAGCAGCGCTGCCCCGACGCTCCCGCGGTGCAGCTCTTTTAGTGATGCGGGGCAGCGGCCACTCCTGCTGCTGTACCTTTACAATATTTCTTAGACCATTGTCAATACTTTATTGCGCTGACGTTTCCCAGCCTTTCCCGTGCTGCTCTGTTTAACCAGCAGCGCTGCCCCGACGCTCCCGCGGTGCAGCTCCCTTAGTGACACGGGGCAGGGGCCGAGAGCCCTCTAGGTGCGGCTCCTCTATAGCACTTTACCGTTTTCTATTTTATTTCATTGGCATCTCGCGCGTTGCGCCGGGCGCCTCATTCGGGGACATGCGCCGGCTCCCACAGCGCCCCGCCCGCCGCCGCTCCCCGGGGGCCTCCCCGCTGCTCTCGGGAGATCGCACACCGCACGCGGCCCAAGCCCCGTCTCGCCGACGGCACTCACCACCCGCCGCCCGCCGCCGCGTTCTCCCGCTCCCTACCGGCACGAAGCGGCGCTGCCGATGACGGAGCCGATGCGCGGCTGCCACGCCGCTCTCTCCGCGCCTCAGGGCCGGCGCCTTCGGCCGCACAGGGCGGCGTCCCCGCATCCGGGCCAGCCCGCGGAGCTCCTGCCGCCGCCGCCGCCGCCCCCCGACTGAGGGGCCGCGACGCCGGCGCCCCCTTTTATACTCCGCACCCCCTTTTCCCGCCACTGCCGCGGTGGGCTCCCCCCGCCTCAAAATCGCCCAGAAGCGCCCGAGGCGGGAACGGCGCAGCCCCACCGGCGCCTCGGAGAAGCTCTTCTAGTGACAAGGAGCAGCGGCCACCCCTCCTGCAGTACCTTTATTGTACCTCGTTTACCATGCTCAGCATTTCATTCCCTTTACACCTCTCAGCCTTTCCCGTGCCGCTCTTTTTAACCAGCAGCGCTGCCCCGACGCTCCCGCGGTGCAGCTCTTTTAGTCACACGGGGCAGCGGCCACACCTGCTGCAGTACCTTTATTGTACCTCGTTTACCATGCTCAGCATTTCATTCCCTTTACACCTCTCACGCTTTCCGGACCCCTTTTTAACCAGCAGCGCTGCCCCGACGATCCCGCGGTGCAGCTCTTTTAGTGATGCGGGGCAGCGGCCACTCCTGCTGCAGTACCTTTTCAATATTTCTTAGACCATTTTCAATATTTTATTGCGCTCACACTTCCCAGCCTTTCCCATGCTGCTCTGTTTAACCAGCAGCGCTGCCCCGACGCTCCCGCGGTGCAGCTCTTTTAGTGACGCGGAGCAGCGGCCACTCCTGCTGCTGTACCTTTATTGTACCTCGTTTACCATGCTCAGCATTTTATTCCCTTTACACCTCTCACGCTTTCCGGACCCCTTTTTAACCAGCAGCGCTGCCCCGACCGTCCCGCGGTGCAGCTCTTTTAGTGATGCGGGGCAGCGGCCACTCCTGCTGCTGTACCTTTATTGTACCTCGTTTACCATGCTCAGCATTTCATTCCCTTTACACCTCTCACGCTTTCCGGACCCCTTTTTAACCAGCAGCACTGCCCCGACGGTCCCGCGGTGCAGCTCTTTTAGTGATGCGGGGCAGCGGCCACTCCTGCTGCTGTACCTTTATTGTACCTCGTTTACCATGCTCAGCATTTCATTCCCTTTACACCTCTCAGCCTTTCCCGTGCCGCTCTTTTTAACCAGCAGCGCTGCCCCGACGCTCCCGCGGTGCAGCTCTTTTAGTGATGCGGAGCAGCGGCCACTCCTGCTGCTGTACCTTTATTGTACCTCGTTTACCATGCTCAGCATTTCATTCCCTTTACACCTCTCAGCCTTTCCCATGCTGCTCTGTTTAACCAGCAGCGCTGCCCCGACGCTCCCGCGGTGCAGCTCTTTTAGTGATGCGGGGCAGCGGCCACTCCTGCTGCAGTATCTTTATTGAACCTCTTTTACCATGCTCAGCATTTTATTCCCTTTACACCTTTCACGCATTCCGGACCCCTTTTTAACCTGCAGCGCTGCCCCGACCGTCCCGCGGTGCAGCTCTTTTAGTGACGCGGGGCAGCGGCCACACCTGCTGCAGTACCTTTATTGTACCTCGTTTACCATGCTCAGCATTTTATTCCCTTTACACCTCTCACGCTTTCCGGACCCCTTTTTAACCAGCAGCGCTGCCCCGACGGTCCCGCGGTGCAGCTCTTTTAGTGACGCGGGGCAGCGGCCACTCCTGCTGCAGTATCTTTATTGTACCTCTTTTACCATGCTCAGCATTTCATTCCCTTTACACCTCTCAGCCTTTCCCGTGCCGCTCTTTTTAACCAGCAGCGCTGCCCCGACGGTCCCGCGGTGCAGCTCTTTTAGTGATGCGGGGCAGCGGCCACACCTGCTGCTGTACCTTTATTGTACCTCTTTTACCATGCTCAGCATTTCATTCCCTTTACACCTCTCAGCCTTTCCCGTGCCGCTCTTTTTAACCAGCAGCGCTGCCCCGACGCTCCCGCGGTGCAGCTCTTTTAGTCACACGGGGCAGCGGCCACACCTGCTGCTGTACCTTTATTGTACCTCGTTTACCATGCTCAGCATTTCATTCCCTTTACACCTCTCACGCTTTCCGGACCCCTTTTTAACCAGCAGCGCTGCCCCGACCGTCCCGCGGTGCAGCTCTTTTAGTGATGCGGGGCAGCGGCCACACCTGCTGCAGTACCTTTATTGTACCTCGTTTACCATGCTCAGCATTTCATTCCCTTTACACCTCTCACGCTTTCCGGACCCCTTTTTAACCAGCAGCGCTGCCCCGACGCTCCCGCGGTGCAGCTCTTTTAGTGATGCGGGGCAGCGGCCACACCTGCTGCAGTATCTTTATTGTACCTCTTTTACCATGCTCAGCATTTCATTCCCTTTACACCTCTCACGCTTTCCGGACCCCTTTTTAGCCAGCAGCGCTGCCCCGACGGTCCCGCGGTGCAGCTCTTTTAGTGATGCGGGGCAGCGGCCACACCTGCTGCAGTATCTTTATTGTACCTCGTTTACCATGCTCAGCATTTTATTCCCTTTACACCTCTCACGCTTTCCCGTGCCGCTCTTTTTAACCAGCAGCGCTGCCCCGACGCTCCCGCGGTGCAGCTCTTTTAGTGATGCGGGGCAGCGGCCACACCTGCTGCTGTACCTTTATTGTACCTCGTTTACCATGCTCAGCATTTCATTCCCTTTACACCTCTCACGCTTTCCGGACCCCTTTTTAACCAGCAGCACTGCCCCGACGCTCCCGCGGTGCAGCTCTTTTAGTGACACGGGGCAGCTACACCTGCTGCAGTACCTTTATTGTACCTCGTTTACCATGCTCAGCATTTCATTCCCTTTACACCTCTCACGCTTTCCGGACCCCTTTTTAACCAGCAGCACTGCCCCGACGCTCCCGCGGTGCAGCTCTTTTAGTGACACGGGGCAGCTACACCTGCTGCTGTACCTTTATTGTACCTCGTTTACCATGCTCAGCATTTCATTCCCTTTACACCTCTCAGCCTTTCCCGTGCCGCTCTTTTTAACCAGCAGCGCTGCCCCGACGGTCCCGCGGTGCAGCTCTTTTAGTCACACGGGGCAGCGGCCACACCTGCTGCAGTACCTTTATTGTACCTCGTTTACCATGCTCAGCATTTCATTCCCTTTACACCTCTCACGCTTTCCGGACCCCTTTTTAACCAGCAGCGCTGCCCCGACCGTCCCGCGGTGCAGCTCTTTTAGTGATGCGGGGCAGCGGCCACTCCTGCTGCTGTACCTTTATTGTACCTCGTTTACCATGCTCAGCATTTCATTCCCTTTACACCTCTCACGCTTTCCGGACCCCTTTTTAACCAGCAGCGCTGCCCCGACGCTCCCGAGGTGCAGCTCTTTTAGTGATGCGGGGCAGCGGCCACACCTGGTGCAGTACCTTTACAGTATTTCTTAAACCATTGTCAATATTTTATTGCGCTCACACTTCCAGGCCTTTCCAATGCTGCTCTGTTTAACCAGCAGCGCTGCCCCGACGGTCCCGCGGTGCAGCTCTTTTAGTGGTGCGGGGCAGCGGCCACACCTGCTGCTGTACCTTTATTGTACCTCGTTTACCATGCTCAGCATTTCATTCCCTTTACACCTCTCACGCTTTCCGGACCCCTTTTTAACCAGCAGCACTGCCCCGACGCTCCCGCGGTGCAGCTCTTTTAGTGACACGGGGCAGCTACACCTGCTGCAGTACCTTTATTGTACCTCGTTTACCATGCTCAGCATTTTATTCCCTTTACACCTCTCACGCTTTCCGGACCCCTTTTTAACCAGCAGCGCTGCCCCGACGGTCCCGCGGTGCAGCTCTTTTAGTCACACGGGGCAGCGGCCACACCTGCTGCAGTACCTTTATTGTACCTCGTTTACCATGCTCAGCATTTCATTCCCTTTACACCTCTCACGCTTTCCGGACCCCTTTTTAACCAGCAGCGCTCCCCCGACCGTCCCGCGGTGCAGCTCTTTTAGTGATGCGGGGCAGCGGCCACTCCTGCTGCAGTACCTTTTCAATATTTCTTAGACCATTTTCAATATTTTATTGCGCTCACACTTCCCAGCCTTTCCCATGCTGCTCTGTTTAACCAGCAGCGCTGCCCCGATGCTCCCGCGGTGCAGCTCTTTTAGTGATGCGGGGCAGCGGCCACACCTGCTGCAGTACCTTTATTGTACCTCGTTTACCATGCTCAGCATTTCATTCCCTTTACACCTCTCACGCTTTCCGGACCCCTTTTTAACCAGCAGCACTGCCCCGACGCTCCCGCGGTGCAGCTCTTTTAGTGACACGGGGCAGCTACACCTGCTGCTGTACCTTTATTGTACCTCGTTTACCATGCTCAGCATTTCATTCCCTTTACACCTCTCACGCTTTCCGGACCCCTTTTTAACCAGCAGCGCTGCCCCGACGCTCCCGCGGTGCAGCTCTTTTAGTGATGCGGGGCAGCGGCCACTCCTGCTGCTGTACCTTTACAATATTTCTTAGACCATTGTCAATACTTTATTGCGCTGACGTTTCCCAGCCTTTCCCGTGCTGCTCTGTTTAACCAGCAGCGCTGCCCCGACGCTCCCGCGGTGCAGCTCCCTTAGTGACACGGGGCAGGGGCCGAGAGCCCTCTAGGTGCGGCTCCTCTATAGCACTTTACCGTTTTCTATTTTATTTCATTGGCACCTCGCGCGTTGCGCCGGGCGCCTCATTCGGGGACATGCGCCGGCTCCCACAGCGCCCCGCCCGCCGCCGCTCCCCGGGGGCCTCCCCGCTGCTCTCGGGAGATCGCACACCGCACGCGGCCCAAGCCCCGTCTCGCCGACGGCACTCACCACCCGCCGCCCGCCGCCGCGTTCTCCCGCTCCCTACCGGCACGAAGCGGCGCTGCCGATGACGGAGCCGATGCGCGGCTGCCACGCCGCTCTCTCCGCGCCTCAGGGCCGGCGCCTTCGGCCGCACAGGGCGGCGTCCCCGCATCCGGGCCAGCCCGCGGAGCTCCTGCCGCCGCCGCCGCCGCCCCCCGACTGAGGGGCCGCGACGCCGGCGCCCCCTTTTATACTCCGCACCCCCTTTTCCCGCCACTGCCGCGGTGGGCTCCCCCCGCCTCAAAATCGCCCAGAAGCGCCCGAGGCGGGAACGGCGCAGCCCCACCGGCGCCTCGGAGAAGCTCTTCTAGTGACAAGGAGCAGCGGCCACCCCTCCTGCAGTACCTTTATTGTACCTCGTTTACCATGCTCAGCATTTCATTCCCTTTACACCTCTCAGCCTTTCCCGTGCCGCTCTTTTTAACCAGCAGCGCTGCCCCGACGCTCCCGCGGTGCAGCTCTTTTAGTCACACGGGGCAGCGGCCACACCTGCTGCAGTACCTTTATTGTACCTCGTTTACCATGCTCAGCATTTTATTCCCTTTACACCTCTCACGCTTTCCGGACCCCTTTTTAACCAGCAGCACTGCCCCGACGGTCCCGCGGTGCAGCTCTTTTAGTGATGCGGGGCAGCGGCCACTCCTGCTGCTGTACCTTTATTGTACCTCGTTTACCATGCTCAGCATTTCATTCCCTTTACACCTCTCACGCTTTCCGGACCCCTTTTTAACCAGCAGCACTGCCCCGACGGTCCCGCGGTGCAGCTCTTTTAGTGATGCGGGGCAGCGGCCACTCCTGCTGCTGTACCTTTATTGTACCTCGTTTACCATGCTCAGCATTTCATTCCCTTTACACCTCTCAGCCTTTCCCGTGCCGCTCTTTTTAACCAGCAGCGCTGCCCCGACGCTCCCGCGGTGCAGCTCTTTTAGTGATGCGGAGCAGCGGCCACTCCTGCTGCTGTACCTTTATTGTACCTCGTTTACCATGCTCAGCATTTCATTCCCTTTACACCTCTCAGCCTTTCCCATGCTGCTCTGTTTAACCAGCAGCGCTGCCCCGACGCTCCCGCGGTGCAGCTCTTTTAGTGATGCGGGGCAGCGGCCACTCCTGCTGCAGTATCTTTATTGAACCTCTTTTACCATGCTCAGCATTTTATTCCCTTTACACCTTTCACGCATTCCGGACCCCTTTTTAACCTGCAGCGCTGCCCCGACCGTCCCGCGGTGCAGCTCTTTTAGTGACGCGGGGCAGCGGCCACACCTGCTGCAGTACCTTTATTGTACCTCGTTTACCATGCTCAGCATTTTATTCCCTTTACACCTCTCAGCCTTTCCCGTGCCGCTCTTTTTAACCAGCAGCGCTGCCCCGACGCTCCCGCGGTGCAGCTCTTTTAGTGACGCGGGGCAGCGGCCACACCTGCTGCTGTACCTTTATTGTACCTCGTTTACCATGCTCAGCATTTCATTCCCTTTACACCTCTCACGCTTTCCGGACCCCTTTTTAACCAGCAGCACTGCCCCGACGCTCCCGCGGTGCAGCTCTTTTAGTGACACGGGGCAGCTACACCTGCTGCTGTACCTTTATTGTACCTCGTTTACCATGCTCAGCATTTTATTCCCTTTACACCTCTCAGCCTTTCCCGTGCCGCTCTTTTTAACCAGCAGCGCTGCCCCGACGCTCCCGCGGTGCAGCTCTTTTAGTGACACGGGGCAGCGGCCACACCTGCTGCTGTACCTTTATTGTACCTCGTTTACCATGCTCAGCATTTTATTCCCTTTACACCTCTCACGCTTTCCGGACCCCTTTTTAACCAGCAGCGCTGCCCCGACGGTCCCGCGGTGCAGCTCTTTTAGTGACGCGGGGCAGCGGCCACTCCTGCTGCAGTATCTTTATTGTACCTCTTTTACCATGCTCAGCATTTCATTCCCTTTACACCTCTCAGCCTTTCCCGTGCCGCTCTTTTTAACCAGCAGCGCTGCCCCGACGGTCCCGCGGTGCAGCTCTTTTAGTGATGCGGGGCAGCGGCCACACCTGCTGCTGTACCTTTATTGTACCTCTTTTACCATGCTCAGCATTTCATTCCCTTTACACCTCTCAGCCTTTCCCGTGCCGCTCTTTTTAACCAGCAGCGCTGCCCCGACGCTCCCGCGGTGCAGCTCTTTTAGTCACACGGGGCAGCGGCCACACCTGCTGCAGTACCTTTACAGTATTTCTTAGACCATTGTCAATATTTTATTGCGCTCACACTTCCCAGCCTTTCCCGTGCCGCTCTTTTTAACCAGCAGCGCTGCCCCGACGCTCCCGCGGTGCAGCTCTTTTAGTGACACGGGGCAGCGCCCTCACCTGCTGCTGTACCTTTATTGTACCTCGCTTACCATGCTCAGCATTTTATTCCCTTTACACCTCTCACGCTTTCCGGACCCCTTTTTAACCAGCAGCACTGCCCCGACGCTCCCGCGGTGCAGCTCTTTTAGTGACACGGGGCAGCGGCCACACCTGCTGCTGTACCTTTATTGTACCTCGTTTACCATGCTCAGCATTTCATTCCCTTTACACCTCTCAGCCTTTCCCGTGCCGCTCTTTTTAACCAGCAGCGCTGCCCCGACGCTCCCGAGGTGCAGCTCTTTTAGTGACACGGGGCAGCGGCCACACCTGCTGCTGTACCTTTATTGTACCTCGTTTACCATGCTCAGCATTTCATTCCCTTTACACCTCTCACGCTTTCCGGACCCCTTTTTAACCAGCAGCGCTGCCCCGACCGTCCCGCGGTGCAGCTCTTTTAGTGATGCGGGGCAGCGGCCACACCTGCTGCAGTACCTTTATTGTACCTCGTTTACCATGCTCAGCATTTCATTCCCTTTACACCTCTCACGCTTTCCGGACCCCTTTTTAACCAGCAGCGCTGCCCCGACGCTCCCGCGGTGCAGCTCTTTTAGTGATGCGGGGCAGCGGCCACACCTGCTGCAGTATCTTTATTGTACCTCTTTTACCATGCTCAGCATTTCATTCCCTTTACACC